>NC_068364.1:64388903-64528903 GCF_020536995.1 Dreissena polymorpha
GCTTAAAGATTTGTATTGAGTATTTGCGAGGTTCCATGACGATCGAAAAAGCATTTGTTGAAACATAAACCAGTCATACAATTCAGTTAGGTTTCCAGTGTTCAATTTCTAGAAATCGCATGTGTAGTATTGAGCCTCAAAAGCAATTGTTAGAATGTTTGAGTTCATCAATGTTTGGTAATTCTATTGTTTTCATTTCGTGCGTATGTTTGATTTCAGAATTTTCGTTAATGATTTCTGCTACCGCATTCATTGAAACTACTTCTCATATTAATTGTACTATTATTTGATTCAAAATAAATACATTTAGATGTTTTAATCATATTCAAATATGTAGTGAACTCTAATTGTAAATCTATAATCAGATCGCCACAGCACGCTCATAAAGCAAACAGGTAGAGCATGGATTAAATAAATAAAAAATGCATGGGTCGGGTTGAACAAGTTTTAAATCCAGTATCTGATAAGCTTTAAGCAACAAAGCCACAATTGGTGTAAATGCTTTGTTAATATTTTTTTTAACTTTATTGAGAGTTTTTACGGTGTTTGTTATACCTGTCTTCTCTCCGTTGTACATAGACATTATAAATTGCATCAGACACGAATTCTTATCAATTCAGGTAGTATTATGAAGATACTAGTGTAGCAATAAACCATTTTTGAATACAAATGCACTTGATGAATATATATAACAAAATGATTGCATGTATCTAATTATTGTATTTATTTGACATGACTAGTGAGTGATTCCAATTAACAAATTATTCATGCATAACGGGTTTATAGTCAAGTTTCAAGTTTTTTATAGGTATATCGGCAAATCACCTTTGACCATTTACATACAAGTAAACTAAGTATAGTCAAAGTGCATTAGTACAATTCAAATACAATCATGCAAATAAACAAACACAAACTACAATGAAAGTGTTCAAATATTATCTATAAACGTGTACGTATTAACAACAACAACAACAAAAAAAGAGCAAACAAGAAATCAATATAGACAATATAATTAGGGTTACATAAATATTTATTTAAGAAGCAGCAAATGCTTGTATTTTTTCCTCACGGAGGAATTCAGTCTTAAACATTCTATAGTATTCTAATTTCGGTTGGTTAAATATTGTATCGTGCCAATTTTTGATGAATTGGTCTTTTAATCTCTGTTTGATATCATTTGAATAATTAAAATTGTTAATTAAATTATTGAATAAAAGTCCGTGTCCTAGATGTTCTAGTTGTTGTTTTACAAAGGCACACCACATACTTTTGTTATTGTTATTAATATCCATAATAAAATCATTGTAAAGATGACATTGTTCATTATAAACAGTGTGCATAAGAGATTCGGGATTTTTCTTGATTTTAACACAATAACCAAGTGCCCGTTGTTTGCATATAATAGAGAGAGACAATCTGTCTAGTTCGCCTAGGACAGCGGCATTAAAAGTCTGAGAGCGCACAGCAAGAATAGTTTTACAAAATTTAAAGTGAAGTTTGTCCATTTCATCAATGTTGTAAATTCCCCATATTTCAGATGCATATTAAATAATTGGTACCTCTAGGGAGTCGAACAGAGAAAGTTTTGTTTTAATATCCAGCTAAACTTTGTTAAAATGGACGATAAATGGTTGTAGGCTTTTAAAGCTTGTTCATTATGTGCCTTTATTGCTTTTGATACATTACCAGTGTAGTGTAGTTTAAGGCCTAAATAACCAAATTCATCAACAATTTCAATAGCCTGTTGGTTAATAGTCCATCTTAATGTACAAATACTTTTCCTTTTTTCGAATATGCAAATTTAAATTTTGTGTATACATGTATTAATTTTTAATCCCCATTTACATGAGTATTGATAGATGGAATTGAATTGCAACTGTAGATTTTCTGGATTAGTGGTAAATAATTCAATGTCATCAGCAAATAACAACATAAATCTTGATAAAAAACGTACATCTTTTTCAGTAAAACTATTAATATCAATACAATCATTAATGTCATTAATGAATAAAATAAATAATAAAGGTGATAATCGCTCACCCTGTTTTACTCCTAATGTAATATCAAAAAGCTCCGAACAAGATAAAGCTTTATAAATTTTAACACAATGTTTAACATTCTGACTTGATCATATAAATGCCTTTTTATAATCAATAAAAACGCAATAAAGTTTCGATTTATTGTTAACAATGTTCTCGATTATAGTATGCAAAATTAAAATGCACTCAATCGTACTACGTTTATCTCTAGATCCGAATTGCGAAGTATTAAATATATTATCATTTTCGCACCAAGAAATAATTCGATTGTGCAATGTAGTTGAAAATATTTTAGCTATGATATTTACTTATATAATACCTTTATAGTAAGATTCAACATGTTTATCTCCTTTTTTGAAAATAGGGACAATAGCGTAATAACACCATGTTTCCGGATAAATACCTTTATCGAATATGTAATTTAAGATTTTAACTAAATATGGAGAAATAATCTCGTTGCAGTCAATCAAGAAGTCTGCAACATTTTTAGACATATTTGCGCTTTTATTGCGTTTTTACGGTGGCATAAAGGGGACATAGGAAATATTTTATTTAACAGTCTCTATGACGTGCGCACGTCATAGCTATGACGTTCGCACGTCATAGAATGGCATAAAGGGGGCATAGGAAATTTTTTTTTAACAGTCTCTATGACGTGCGCACGTCGTAGCTATGACGTGCGCACGTCATAGCTGACCAATAATAATACGCATCAGATCAGCCATTGATTATCAAACAATGGAAATACTATGTGATTTGTTTGAAAAGGGTTTGAAAAACTGGGAAATTCAGCATGTATTGAGAATGGACTATGGTGTTCAAATAAGTATTCGCCATTTGAAAAGAAAGTTAATTGAATTAGGACTGAAAAGAAGACTGTATTCAAACATGGCTAGCGTAAGTCATTTTATACAAAACGAACTTCTTCAATCCGGTCAACTGCATGGATATCGTATGATGGCCGCCAGATGTAAAGAAAGTGGTTTGAATATACGAATGGAAGATCATCTTATTACACTTGGACCCAGTAGGCGTGTCTCTGAGGAGATCAAGAAGTATCCGCAGGGGTGCATATTATGCTGGTGGTCCCAACTTCATTTGGCACTTTGATGGCTACGATAAACTAAAGCCGTTTGGACTCTGTATAAGCGGGTGCATATGTGGCTTCTCCAGACGTTTGATTTGGCTGAATGTGTATCATACTAATAATAACCCCAGGGTAATCGGTGGGTACTATCTCGAGGCTGTAAAAATACACGATGGATGTCCTCGTTTTGTTTGCGGAGATTACGGGACAGAGAATGGACACGTCCAAAATTTTCAAACATTTTGTAGACGCGATTCTCCTGACCATGATAGAGCTTATATAGATGGAACCAGTACAGCAAATCAAAGAATCAAAAGTTGGTGGGGTTACCTGAGACACCATATGCAATACTGGATCGAACAGTTAAGAGACCTACAGGATATTGGCAGTTTCAGCGGAGACTTTCTGGACAGAAGCTTAGTCCAGTTTTGTTTCCTTGCATTAATTCAGGTAAAAATCCAATATAACACATACTCGTTAGGCAAAAGAAAGTTGTCAGGTTCCAGTGAATTGACATACCCTATCTTTTACCACCCAACCCCATACATTATTCTGGAGTGCAGGCACACATTTTGATGCCGTTGTTGAATGGTTTTATGCACAGTATAAAATTATGAATGTTCAATTATTTATGATAACTACAAGCTTGAACTACATATAAAAAAGGTCTTTCGTTAACCCCCCCTCCCAAAAAAAAAATATAAAAAAATAAAAATAAATAATGATAAATAAAATAAAATAAAAATAAAATAATCATAAAATAAAATAAATAAATAAAAATAAGCCGATGAACCGACACGTTCTCTTTTTTTGGAGGGGGGAGGGGGGTTGGGCGGGGACTTCGGAACCAGACGACTTTTTTGTACAACGATCATCACGTTCAATTGCTAAAATAATACACGCGGCCTTCAACGAGACCCGCATTGCAATTTTTTACGAATCGTCAAATTTAACGTCATTTTTATTTCCAAAATTTGATATTTCATTCCCTACCATTTAAATGCTTCCAACTATATTCGTTCATGAGACTACATAAAGTTTAAGGCTATGTGCGTTTATTTGAGTTATCTAATATAAATACATGCATTTTCTTGAGAAGCTTTAATATTTCATTTACAAAATGTATATAGAAATATTGTAATTGTTTATATAACGTGGAAAACGATTTGTTAAAAATGTCCTCCTAGATTTGTACCAAAAAGAAAGTGCCCGCATGTCGAACAAGTTTAAAGATGTTAGTTTGTGCTTTGATTTATTTTAACTAAGGCTATACAATTTACAAATTGTACTGCCCACAGTACAAGTTTTAGTTGGATCAGTCAGCAGTTAGATTTGTCCGTCTTTCTGTCTGTCCGTATGTGGATCCGTCCAGTCCTTTCTTATGATATAATTCCCCTTCTTCGTAACACCGCCGATATTAAATTTAGCAAACATTTCTTGGAGTAAATATTATCATGCTTTCTAGAACATTAAAAAAAAATTCATTTGCACATTACAATCATAATGTTGATCCATACATTAAAATATATTTTAATTAAAAACAACAAGAACAAGATACATAGTTTCGGCATACAGTATGGTTAACGATATGGACAATTTTTTTTGTTGAGACGTTGAACAGTGTCTTCACAGCACAATTTATATTGACCATGGATTTGGCTATTCTTATACGGAACCAGGATTCGAAGCAGCACTGCAATGCACCACAATATAGCTATGCAAAATATGTACTCCCTTCTGATATCTCTTTAATATAATCTATATATTTTACGTTACAGGACGAACTTGACCGGGCCTTTCAAATGTGGAACAATCACCACATTAGACGTTCGTCTAATAATAACGTGCCATTTGATCGACCAGAACAAATGTACCGCTTTCCGTCATTGTGGAGTGCAGAGAATCACATTGTAGCGGTTACGGAGATTGATATAACAGCATGTTGCAGAGATTCAGAATTCAGATCAGTAATTCCATGCGATGAAGATGTATATAAAGTGTGCGTGGCTCTCATGAAAGAACACAATCTTTCACCCGCAAAGAACTGCGTTGAGGCTACAGATTTATATTTGTTTATGAGACGAGAAATAATGTCGATGCTATGAGAGCCACGCACACTTTATAATTATAAATCTTCATCGCAAGGGACACCGTTGTTACATCATTTCCTCTGAAAATGATTGGTTGACATCAAACAAACTAGGCAAACGCGTGCGACAAGTGCCTTAGTTGACTCTGGCTGAAAATCAGGTCCGGTGCGTCTAGTTCAATATCAAAATGATCCATACATAATTGTGCAAATATTGACCTCATACAAACGTCTGTGTACATACGTGTCCTCGTCCTATCACATCAACTTGAGGGTACTATGTAAAAGGTCATGGCAAGTAGAAGTTCTTGTAGAAAACATTTACTTTTCCCATTAAACATAAGTGCTTCTACCAATAACCTCAAATTTTGACATGTTCATGTATTTAGATGGCCTCTACACCACTTTGAGGTCACCATGTCAAAGGTCAACATTAACCATTGTCATAAAACGAGTGCTTCCTCCAAACCGCCTCAAAATTTCACATGTATATGTACATTGGTTCTGTATTCACATTGTCATAAAATGAAAGTATTTGAGTAGTGTATTACGTATTTTGAAAACGTTTCTTGTTCATTTATGTACCATCTGTGTTGTATTTCAAATAAAATATGTGAAAGTAATCATGTTGCCACGTAAAGAAGTTTATCCACCAGACATTCATTTTTTTCGATACATCGACTATACACGTCCTAAGCAAAAAAGGGCAATTCTGATAATTTCGGAGTCTATATTGTTATCACATTTCATTAAGTGAGTTACTACTACTTGCCAAATATTTGCTCATATTATAATTATAATTATTGTCTTAACTCTACTTATATCAATTTATTACATTATATTTTACTTTTACTGTGTTTTAATTGTTTAGCCAGTATTGTTTTATTGCTTAAGTTCCTTACAGAATTCTTATTTATAGCACACATTTTAAGATCATTAATCCTTTAATTAATGCTGCATAATAGTATCAATACCTCTTATTTTTTATCAATTTTATGTACATATATATGTTTTGTACAACGCCATTGAATATAATAATATAAATAGGCGTTTCATCAAATTAGCAAGTTTCAAGTTTAGTGAATTCTTGGACGTTATACTTTACATTTTACCAAGGCAATTTTCAGTGACAGACTATTATTCATTTGAGGTAACAGTAAAATGCGATGTGCTGTACGATTGACATAAAACGGAAGCTAATGCGCGTTTACCAAATATCAGCAATTTTTTTGAATGCATTGCGGCGACAATTCCAAAATATGAAACTTGGAAATCGAACTCTAATGCCCGTTAGATATGGATGTGATCATCACAAATTGTCTAAACATAAGAACTTACGTACTTTGAAAAACAGTTTCGTCCATACTCAATAAAGTGATGTATTTGCATAAAGTCCTCCCAAAAATAAGTATGAATATAGTTGCTGGAAAGGTCAGTTTTACTTTCAAATCGTGCTTCATTAACTTAACAAAAATTTAATTTGACCTATGATCAACTGGTATTGTGTTGTTAACAACACTTTTACAAACAGAATATCAAACGTGATTTATTCTTGACCAAATAGGCGTTGCGGGGATAACTTTAATAGTCGCTCAAGTCCCAAACTGGTCATATGTATTATAAAAGTATTTTTATGCGTTACATCATATGTTGCATGGACGAGTCTAGATGGTCACGATTTACGACCTCCTTTACAAAATTGAAAACAAGATATGTGTTTTTCAGAAACACTATGTCCCCTTCTGCGCCACTTTGAAGCTATATATTTGACCTTTGACCTTGAAGGATGACCTTGACCACTCAAAATGTGCAGCTCAATGAGATACACATGCATGCAAAATATGAAGTTGCTATCTTCAATATTGCAAAAGTTATTAGAAAATGTTAAACTTGGAGCAAACAAACAAACCAACCAACAAACAGGGCAAAAACAATATGTCCCCCACTATAGTGGTGGGGGACATAAAAAAGATTAAGCTTAGATTTTCTAAATGGGTACATGCTCAGTTTATAACAAACGCATACTCCTTAAATGAATGAAACAATGTGTCAAATTATGAGAAAAACGGTCAATATAATAATAGCCATGTGAATAATTGTCTTTCATTATTAAAACAAAAGTTTAGTTTCGGTAAATACTTTTAAATTGCAAACTTAACAATTTCATCTTTAAAACGTTTACGCGCCTGGTCAAGCCCATTCATCTATCTGAACATTTCTATCAATACAATCAGACAAATTTAATTAACGTGAACAGTGGCTGTTTGATCGCCTAAGGTACCGCTGTACATCCATTGTCATCTACCTAAAATTTACTGTACATGATTTATTCTCAAAGATCTGTTTGAAAACTATCTCCTTACCAAAAAAATCGCTAAACTTGAAAAAAGCAATTTTACTAGTGTGACTAAGCAGGAGTGATAACTGTATTGTTGATGTCATTTGGACGTGACCTGTCATACTATATCTTCCGATCGTAACGTCGATACGTTTTGATTCAAGTCATGAGTTCGATACCCGTTTCGGGTTTTATTTTTTCTGACAATGCTATTTTGTTTCAATCAAATTTCACATATTTTGATATTGCAGCTGATTAATGTAATGAATGTGTTTAAGTAAAGTGAATTTGTGTAAAAAATATCATCAACCTCGCAGTTACGGAATCCTTTAATTCACACAATATTCTGTTACTAAGGGTTGGAAATTTAAACATTGCCCAATAGGTCACGTCGCACGTGTAGCGCGTGCGTTTTGATGTTTTCTCAATTCTTAACATAACAGTATCACATTGCATCCGTGAAAATATATCAAAGCACTATTAATTGATGCTAATTTCTTCAAATTTAAAGTCGTTACGCTTCCATGTTTAACAAAATGTTGCACAAGTATGCGTGTTAAGATGTACTAAACAGTATTGGATTGTTCGGTACACGCGCTTTTCAACTAGCCCGTTCATTCCCCGTTCCCGGAAGAATGTCAGTTTGGTTGGTGGTCACCATACCGGACAGGTGGGGTTTCCTCCGGGCAGTCCGGCTCCCCCCACCCCGATACAAAACCACATCAAAAATTGAAAATCTTTCAGTAACCACTAAATAGCAAGACACTGCAACTATAATTCAAAAACTCGTCCCAACTTTCTTGCGTCTATTTAGCAAAGTAAGTAGGAGTGCTGGGACACACTCCGGGTCCTCACATAAAGCTGCCTCAGGCGTGGGAGGACCTCATACACTTCGAAATACACACATAATTAGGAGACTGCTAAGAGCTTCGCCGATCTTGGCTCCTATTATTTACGAGATTACAAAGGAGTCATGCAAGTGAATACGCTAACCAAGATTCAGATGAGACACTTCGGGATCTACCAAACTATTGTTTTCAATGAAAATTGTTATATTAAAATGAACAGATCATTGGCAACACTGAATTCCAGCAATGGACATTAAGAAGCATGACAACAGATATGTAGAAATTTGACCTATTCTGTATCCACATTATAAGTTCATTGGGCAGTGATAATTTAAGACTATTTGCATTTTTAAAAAGATTTTTATTTTTTATTACAATAAATCACAGACTGAATCACATACTTAAACATGAACTAAATAACTAATTTTATCCAATTAGATTTAAGTACAAACATAAACCAACTTAACATTAATTCTGACACAATTATAGGGTCAGAGTGCAGTCATGTACTTGACACACTACGATAGGTGTTTGTCAGAGAACTTCTTTGTTGACTGAAAACAGCAATAATTAAACCGTACATATGCAAAGCCAAAAGGGACTTGGCCATCAGGAATATTAGGAAAAACAAAATTTGTAATTTAAAAAATCTGTGTCTTTGAAAAAACTAGAGATTTATTTTTCTTTATTTTGTAAGGGGAATAACTGAATCATTTGTTAGTCAAGGATTATAACTTAAATCAATTAATATTATGACGGTGACAAACTATTCCTATTTTGATTTTAATATCTTTAAGAGTGCTTAAGTTATTGACTTTGATTAAAAAAACACAAACTATACAAAACAAGAACAAATTGTCACAATATAAACAAAATTAATGTAAAAGCTTTTACAAGACCATAAACTGGCTGTGATAATGTCTCATGTTTTTTTCCTTAAACAGAAAAAATATTGTTTTTTTTAATGATTTTCTGTATGCACTCACATTAAAGAAAACCTTAATTGTCATCTAGTAAATAACCAATAATTTATCAATTTAACATGCATGCCCCCAACACACAAGTTTGGACAAATCCACAAAAATGGTCTCACTTTAGTGAGAATCTTGAAACATACATACATACATGTGCATGTGTGCATAAAAAAAGTAAATAATAATAAAACAAGAAATATGTCCACACGACACGGATCTTTGTCACTGCATTAAAGCATAACCTGAATGTTTAAAACGCACTAAGTGACCCCGTGACCTAGTTTTTGACCCGGCATGACCCATGTTTCAACTTGTCCTAGAGATCATCTAGAGACAACTTCTGACCATGTTTGGTGAAGATCGGATGAAAACTACTTAAATTATTGAGCAGAAACCATGCTGAATGTTTCAAACGCATTAAGTGACACCGTGACCTAGTTTTTGACCCGGCATGACTCATGTTTCAACTTGGCCTAGAGATCATCTAGAGACAACTTCTGACCACGTTTGGTGAAGATCGAACGAAAACTACTTGAATTATTGAGCAGAAACCATGCTGAATGTTTCAAACGCACTAAGTGACCCCGTGACCTAGTTTTTGGCCCGGCATGACCCATGTTTCAACTTGGTCTAGAGATCATCTAGAGACAACTTCTGACCATGTTTGGTGAAGATCGGATAAAAACTACTTCGTTCGTCAAAAAGTTGTAATTCTGTTACTCTTGTATCTTCAATGCAATTGAGTAATTAAATAGTAATTAAATTGAATGCGTTTTAATTCCCTTTTATTATTGTTTAATTTGAGTTACAATGCTATGACGTTAAATTTTATTTACACTTGAATGTATTATGAATATTGCTGGGCCAAGTGTGAGGTTGAGCGCTCTATAACCAGGTTTAAACCCCCAATGCTTTGCATTGACCGTTCCAAGGCGGTGACCCCAGCTTTATTCATATTTTGTGTTTATGTTGGTTTGTATTGTGCTGTATTGTGCTGTTTTGTACTGTTTGGGCAATCGGTCACTTGCCTTAAATAAAGGACCAACTAATTGTTTTTAATGAAAATTCAATACTGCTCCAGCAGCTGGAGTTTCACTTCTTTATATTAAATTATTGAGCAGAAACCATGCTGAATGTTTCAAACGCATTAAGTGACACCGTGACCTAGTTTTTGACCCGGCATGACTCATGTTTCAACTTGGCCTAGAGATCATCTAGAGACAACTTCTGACCACGTTTGGTGAAGATCGGATGAAAACTACTTGAATTATTGAGCAGAAACCATGCTGAATGTTTCAAACGCACTAAGTGACATCGTGACCTAGTTTTTAACCCGGCATGACCCATGTTTCAACTTGGCATAGAGATTATCTAGATACACGTTTCGGAAGATCGGATGAAAACTACTTGAATTATTGAGCAGAAACCATGCTGAATGTTTCAAACGCACTAAGTGACACCGTGACCTAGTTTTTGACCCGGCATGACCCGTCTTTAAACTTGGCCTAGAGATCATCTAGAGACAACTTCTGAGCACGTTTGGTGAAGATCGGATTAAAACTACTTGACTTATTGAGCGGAAACCATGTTGAATGTTTAAAACGCACTACGTGACCCCGTGACCTAGTGTTTCACCCGGCATGACCCATCTTCAAACTTGTCCTAGAAATCATCGAGATACAACTTCTGACCAAGTTTGGTGAAGATCGAATGAAAACTACTTCAATTACCTAGCGGACACCATGCTGAATGTTTAAAATGCACTAAGTGACCCTGTGACCTAGTTTTTGAACCGGCATGACCCATGTTTGAACTTGGCCTACAGATCATCTAGAAACAACTTCTGACCACGTTTGGTGAAGACTACTCGACTTATTAAGCAGAAACCATGCTGAATGTTTAAAACCCACTACGTTACACAGTGACATAGTTTTTTTGACCTGGAATGACCCTTCTTCGAACTTGGCCTAGAAATCAACTAGATACAACTTCTGACCAAGTTTGGTGAAGATCAGATGAAAACTACTTCATTTATTGAGTGGAAACTAATCCGGACGGACTTACAAACGGTGCAATTTAATATGCCCCCAGAACATAGGTTCAGGGGGCATAAAAAGAATCAGAGTATGTTTTTTGTAGTTTAACCTTTTTTTATAGCAATTTTTATATTTTAAAAAATCCCATCGACTCATTAACACTCTTCAATAGAAGGGTAGATAAGCTCTCGGGTGTCTGTCCTGTCGGCAGCCACAAGTCCAGAGAACATGTCGATGCATATGGAAGACGGGTCACTCCGTCTTCTTGCATATAGAAATGTATCTCAATCGGCTTTTGAAAGCCACAGCGGGGAATGCTGGCCGCTCCGGAAATAATCGACAGCAATTCTGCCATGGTTGTGGGAACAATTCCATCTGAATTATAAATTGTTATGTGTTAAATATTTATCAAGGCATGCAATATGCATTGTAACATTATATAACTAGTTCTAAACAGCCGTATGTTTTTACATTGTTCACATTCACTGTCTCTCACCGCCAGATAATCCTTCATTACGCTTGTTAATGAAGGCAAACATCTTTATTTGTATACTTTTTCTGTCTTAAAACGGCACCAAAACATAAACCATCACATCCGAAGATATAATCAGATTTACTTTTAATTTAGCTCGGGCATCCCTTTTATGCACTTAAAATGACTATACTTGTGAAAGATTTTCAAGAAAAGTGTCATTAATGTGAATATATCAGTGTTTTTTTTAACTTAACATTATTTTAAATTATCCAGATCTTTCTAACCAACGTGAAATTCATTTTTCAAATCTGTTTTTAATTTCATTTGGAGACATATATACTTTGTAAAATATTAATGAAACTAAATGTCATAACATGAAATATTTTTACTGACTTGTTTCACAACATATCTTAGAATTAAAAAAACACGTCAATATTGCAATTGCACAATCTTATCCATAGCATTGACGGTTTGACAAGAATTATAAAACATTTTTGTTCAGCAACAAAGTTGATCCAAAGTAAATGCAAAATTCTAGCTGTGATACGACACATAAAATACCCTGTCAATTTTGGCGACTCAGTGCCAAATACTTCTGAAGCTATGAAGAGATACCATTTACTGAAGGACGAACAGGCGAACAAAGGAAAATCTATTACACCTCAATAAACTGGAGGCACAAATGAAATTAATGTCAAAATAGATGCTGAAAAGGGGTAAGTTTATTATTAAATGTGTTTCAACTGATTCTGAAAACGATAGTTCCATGGCACTTGTTTTGCATGTAGATAGGAAAGAATGTTTAATCAAACTGCGCGCCTGTGTATCAGTAAATGCTATTGATAATTGACTTTACCACCAATAAAAAAGCAAACCTTCAATGTCCTGCAAAAAGAGCTCCCATGCGTAGACAGTCTCATCTTCAGACGTCCTGGCATTAGATCCGAGTTCACTGAAAGTATAATCAAATCAAAAACAATCGTTGCATAGTGTGTCCCTTGGATAAATGTACAATTTTACAAATTTGTGAAAAGATGCTCCAACTGTTGATCTGACAGGGGAGATAATGCTGTAAACAGTGATCCTTTATTGGCTACAGTGAGTGCTTTTATGTACATCATTGTTATATAGGAAATGTTTATTTATTTTCAATGAAATCTTTTTTTTAATCTGAAATATGGTTAAATGACAGCGTTATAAACTGTTTATTTTATAGTTTTTGTGATCATATGATATTTTTTCATTTTCGTACTTTCAATGGTCATTTTTGCAAAATATTAGAAGTGTAATGCGGCAAAATAATAATACAGAAAAATTATATAATACCATTTATTTTTACGTCTTGTCATATATACACAAAAGTCAAAAGGACAAATTCTAATGGAGATATTTAACGTTTTTTGGCATGTGTTGATTCTCTATTGGCAAGTTGATAGTATAAACGTTCAAATCTTGATAAACCTCGGCGTCCGGAATGTAGACACCTGACCATTACAGTAACAGCAGATATTCAATTAATTTCTAATACGATACAGAAATCAAGTTCTTTTTATAGTTAATAAAATAGGAACAAACAAAACAGAACTTACTTCTTTTCCATTTTGTACTGAAAATGGCGTTATTTATCAAAGGGAATTAACTGTCTCTATATTTGTAGTTACTATAGTTACGGCTCAATCCCCGAAGAATGTGGGTGTAAATGGCGTAACCTTGTAAAATGAATGTACTGACTACTAATACTACTAGTAGTAAAAAAATTTTAATAGTCTACTGTAAAGTTGAGTCAACAACCTCTTTAATCCTTACAAAATAAGATAAATCCAAAATTATAATAATCAGATATCAAATAAGTCTGCCTGATTGCCCTATATTAATTAGGCTTAAATGAATAATCAGAAAATAGCTAACCTATCTTGAAATCTTGAAAGGTTGGCTGCAAGTGATTACTATACTGTATAATTCGTTATAAAAACACACCATGTGCTCTGCATCGCTTGTTACAAAATGGCTGACATTGCGACAAATTTCATTGGTCGCATGCGCCACCTTTTGCGACCTGATACCTTTTCTGATTGGTCAGCTATGACGTGCGCACGTCATAGCTATGACGTGGGCACGCCATACATGGATTTTTCTTGATTTTAACACAATAACCAAGTGCCCGTTGTTTGCATATAATAGAGAGATGAAATCTGTCTAGTTCGCCTAGGACAGCGGCATTTAAAGTCTGAGAGCGCACAGCAAGAATAGTTTTACAAAATTTAAAGTGAAGTTTGTTAACTTCATCAATGTTGTAAATTCCCCATATTTCAGATGCATATAAAATAATTGGTACCTCTAGGGAGTCGAACAGAGAAAGTTTTGTTTTAATATCCAGCTAAACTTTGCTAAAATGGACGATAAATGGTTGTAGGCTTTTAAAGCTTGTTCATTATGTGCCTTTATTGCCAGTGTAGTGTAGTTTTAGGCCTAAATAACCAAATTCATCAAAAATTTCAATAGCCTGTTGGTTAATATTCCATCTAAATGTACAAATACTTTTCCTTTTTTCGAATATTCAAATTTTAGTTTTGTGTATATTAATTTTTAATCCCTATTTAACATGAGTATTGATAGATAGAATTTAATTGCAACTGTAGACTTTCTGGATTAGTGGTAAATAATTCAATGTCATCAGCAAATAACAACATAAATCTAGATAATAATCGTACATCTTTTTCAGTAAAACTATTAATATCAATACTATCATTAATGTCATTAATGAAGTAAATAAATAATAAAGGTAATAATCGCTCACCCTGTTTTACTCCTAATGTAACATCAAAAAGCTCCGAAGAAGAAAAAGCTTTATAATATTTAACACAAGATTTAACATTCTGACTTGGTCATATTTAACATTTCACAGCTTATTTCTGCCTTAACTAATTTAATCCACAAAGCCTCATGTATAACAGTGTCAAATGCCTTTTCATAATCAATAAAAACGCAATAAAGATTCGATTTATTGTTAACAATGTTCTGGATTATAGTATGCAGAATTAAAATGCACTCAATCGTACTACGTTTATCTCTAAATCCGAATTGCGAAGTATTAAATATATATTATCATTTTCGCACCAAGAAATAATTCGATTGCGCAATGTAGTTGAAAATATTTTAGCTATGATATTTACTAATATAATACCTTTATTGTAAGATGCAACATGTTTATCTCCTTTTTTGAAAATAGGGACAATAGCGTCATAACACCATGTTTCTGGATAAATACCCTTATTGAACATGTAATGTCACATTATGGTTAGAAATTGTAGGTGGAATATGTGGGTTTACCTCATGTAAGAAATATTGAAAATTTTATCAAAAGGGCCAGTAAACATGACAGTCACAAAGTGCACATATGTTCAAATAAGCTTATCGATGAAGGAGAGATTAAAGAATAGTATAGTTGACACAAGGCCGGGTATGTTTGTATTGGTCAAGCAACGCATAGACTGACCAATGGGATTCTTAGTAATTTAGCCAATCAGCTTATTTAGAAGACTGACCAATGGGATTCATAACTGAGTTTCACGGGGCAAATGTTAGAGGGAAATAAGACAGTTAGCGTTTAGACCTAGAGGGGTACAGATGGAAAAAGACACAATCATGTAGCAATCACAACGTATTTGTATAACTGAAATATTAGTTAAGTCAGACATTAAATTGGACTAGAAACTGATATATGGTGTTGTTGAATATTTCATCCTACATTATGCAGAGAAATTAATATTAATAGAGAGGGGCGGACTTGTCCCATGCGTGACACGTGAAAATGGTAGTTAATGCAAATCTCGTCATCATGGCAATACGCGCATGACGAGATATTGAATGATAGGCTACACACCAGTAATTTAAGAGTAATGAGCATTGCGAGAAACTGTGTGTCGTCCATGAACTATGAACGATTACGTGACAGTAATTAAAGATTTCAACTAAATATGGAGAAATAATCTCGTTGCAGTCAATAAAGAAGTCTGCAACATTTTTAGACATATTTGCGCATTTATTGCGTTTTAGATTTGATATTGTTTTTTGTGTTTCTAGTAGTGTAAATGAGCGATCTAACTCATCAATATGAAGTGTTTCATTTCTTGATGCGTATGCATCAGCATTGAGCGAACTGTGATGAGGTGTGTTAGATAACTGCTTAAAATGATTCATTAATTCATCGATATTAACGTCATTTGTAACAGTCGTTTTACATTGTTCCTTATAAACAGTGTGCATAAAAGATGCAGGATTTTTCTTGATTTTAACACAATAACCAAGTGCCCGTTGTTTGCATATAATAGAGAGAGACAATCTGTCTAATTCGCCTAGGACAGCGGCATTAAAAGTCTGAGAGCGCACAGCAAGAATAGTTTTACAAAATTTAAAGTGAAGTTTGTCCATTTCATCAATGTTGTAAATTCCCCATATTTCAGATGCACATAAAATAATTGGTTCCTCAAGAGAGTCGAACAGAGAAAGTTTTGTTTTAATATCCAGCTTAACTTTGCTAAAATGGACGATTAATGGTTGTAGGCTTTTAAAGCTTGTTCATTATGTGCCTTTATTGCTTTTGATTTATTACCAGTGTAGTGTAGTTTAAGGCCGAAATAACCAAATTCATCAACAATCGTTTTATTAAGTTTATATTTATTTATGTTCATGTAATTCCAAAATTTCTTCGGGTTGGATTAACTTAATGATTACAATGTTTTACCTTCTTTACAATAGTATTTATTTTTTGCAATAAGTTTTGTTTTACAATACATGGATCTGGCCTGTAGAAATGCCGTTCGGTTCGCAATTGATGGATCGTTTTTGTAAATGCGTTTACATACATAGAACGATTTTTTTATAACTTTTGCAGATTAGGTCGAACCATAAAGATTTTGTTTATTTCGCAGTTTTGCATAATCTAAATTTAGAGTACGTTCGTGTATCTGAAAGGAGACATCATATATCAGTTCACACACTTGATTAATACAAGTGTTAAAATTCATTTTCTAAAATTATATTGTTAGTAATATTTTCAAACAAATTAGTTTTACTATTGAGTAGCATAATTAAATCGGCTGATTTACCATCCTCCCAAGATAACTTATTAAATACAATATTAGAAGCATTAGGTTCTGAAAACCTACATGTAAGGACAAAATCTTTTGAGCAGTGATCTGCAAATTCAGAAAGGTCATTCACTTTAAAACTTGATATACATGGCAATAGATTGAAATTAATTATAACATAATCTACAACTCTTGCTCCCGAAGACCTCCTAGTACAGTTAAAACACGTAAAATGACCCGACTCGTATCTGCCATTAACAATCAACAAACTATTTTCTTTACAAAGTGACAACAACTTATTCCCAAATTGATTAACATGACTATCACAAGATGAGCGAGCCGGTATTATTTCGAGCTGAACATCATGATCAAGCATGTTGACATAACGGTCAAGATTAATATTGTCAATTATGTCCGGCCGCTCTCCTACTCTTGAATTTAGGTCACCAACTAACATGATATCGCCTTGTTGACTGTGTACAAGTACATCGGACGCTATTTGTTCACAAAAAAATCAAATTCAAATAACGGAAAGTTAACATTTGAATACACATGTGAATCACGGGGTGGTATATAGAATGCACAAACAAAAATATCATTTTCTACACATAACGACTCTTTTTTCACTTTAAACGAGAGTATACCGTTAGTGTTAAGTTTAACTAGATCAATTGCATTTGAATATTTTTTCTTAAAATATACTACAACACCGCGACTTTCTCGCTTTGCTTTTTTGTTACATTTTTGACCTGGTCATGAAAAACAGTTAAAAGTATCAATGAGAATATTTGTTAATCTAGAGTTCCAAGTTTCCGTGAGAATAAGAATGTCATAAGTATTAATACAATTAGAACGTCACTATCATTTAATTTTGATAAGAGTCCCTAAACATTCCACAAACAAATACGTAGCTGCCTCTGCTCGATTTCCTAGTTGGTATGGGGTTGATTAGTGCCGCGACTTCCGGTGTCGCGACGATGGTTGTTCCGTTGTCCATGCTTTGGCATTTCCGGTACAGGCCCGGGCGGTGGGTGATCATGTGTGTTCTTTACACGATCGACGTACAGCGTGTCGTACGAAAGCGACACCTGCTTGCCGTCCTTTCGGGCTTGTATCAGACACTTTATACGCTCTCGTATAGTCTTAGGGAACTGGGGACCGTTTCTTAAAACTACGTACGTTCAAAAATCATGCGTAAGTGCAAAACGTTCAGTTTGTAGCGTTTCTATAAACTTCGTAAAGTTACGTTTACCGTATTTTTGCACGTAAAGTTACGTGTGCTCAAAGGCTCACGTAACTCAGTAATGTAGCGTAAATATGGCGGCGTATGCACCAATATTTCGGAGAACCGAACGTAGACTACGAAATCTACGAGCGCAACACCATTTTAGTTAATTTAAACCTTTATCTATATTAAGATCTTGGTAGGGCATGGAAAGATACTGTAACGGAAATCCTGCGTTGATTGTGCAGGCTCTTTTGTGTACGATTGTGGATTGGAGTTTTGCTAAAAGAGGAAATTTAACATGTTCGAATCGATTGTTGTAATGATTTTTTCGATTTTCCTTTTGACAATTCATTCAACTTTCGTTTTGAACAAGGCTTTATCCATCACAAGACAAGTTGAACTCAACGAATGTGACGTTTGCTGAGTGATAGAATTGATTAATTGTAAACATGGGTAAGTGTACTTTTTCTGTAAGAATTATGTATTACAATTGTATAATCTACGTTTTTGTAAATAGTTGCATTTATATTATACTGCTGTGTCAATGAATGACAATTATACAGTATATAATAATATTATATAATATTAATTCAATTAATCTTAGCACAGATTACTGTATAATTGTCATTCATTGACACAGCAGTATAATATAAATGCAACTTTTTTACAAAAACGTAGATTACCGTATACAATTTTAATTGATATGTCTACAGCGCTTCTTATAAATGTGTATACGGTTGTCACTTTATTGTTGAATTTGGCACATTTTCAGTTTAAGCAGAAGTTCTGCATCAAGATCCATTTCTTTTGGAAATAATATCATGCATATATCATTTTGTCAAAACTGCGTCAAATAAAATATACTATAGAGACTCTGAGATACAATCTGTCGACATGTTAGCTCAGTTCAGTTAGATTGGTCTTTGTTAGCTCTGGTACTACAATTGTATTTTATTTCAGGTGTGTGGCTTTAAATACTCAACACCTTCATTGTTTTCGACTGTGTGCTTATGGATTAATTTAATGTTTGATCTGCATAACGCCTGCATAATATCATAAGACAAAACATGTGCATAGTTGTCTTTTTGTAAGATTTGTTTTATATTGAAAACAATAATAACGTTTCATTTTTGTGCCGATATAATTTGCACAGATATTCAATTAGTTGTAAATATATGTCATAACTTATGAATATTAAGAATCACTCGCTCGAATCATGTTTCAAAATAAGGTTATACAATTCAAGCGTCTGTTGTTTCTTTGGCATTTAATGCTTAATGCATTTAATTTTGAATAAAATGCTTTACGTGAAGCTGCTATCTTATTTAAAAAATATTTTAATTAATGAATGACACGCTAAAGTTCCTGAGATATGTACTGCTTACGACGAGTACTTGTCAAACAAATTCAAACAAAATCCTCGCTTGATATATTTGTTTTAATTTTAATAGATCAAATAAAAGAAATTGCCAGTACCGATAAATACAATCTAGAACATCCCAGTAAAGAGTCACCGAATATCGTATTTCTTCAACAAGTGGCAATACAAGTGCAATACATTTTAGGTTTTAATAAACTACTCAAACGTTAAGAACTTTCGCAAATATCACTGTTGATTTATTGACATACAGTTTAATAATGCCAAGCATTTCTTAAGTAGCTTTACCCTACGGAGTTTGTCTTCGACTGTTGACTAAAGTAGATCAATAAGAACGCCTCCTGCATATGACAGAGTGTATTTAAATCAATATTTGAACACAAATGGATGGGGGATATCAAATCATCATCATCATCATCATCATCATCATCATCATCATCATCATCATCATCATCATCATCATCATCATCATCATCATCATCATCATCATCATCATCATCATAGTCATCAAATTGCTTTGACCATTCCAGACTTACCACATTAAATATATCTGACAATTCCACTGACATTTCAAAACAGTCCCGAACGGGCAAACCCAACCAAACCAACTGGCCATAACCATTCTGTAAAACCATGTTAGACTGTTACGAATGTTAGCTTCATGTTCTGTACGACTTTGGGCGAGTTTTCACTTGCCTTAAAGTGGACGAGCTGGTCGTTTAAGGACAACATTTGCTCGAGTTCTCTTCAACATTGACACGAACATTTAGACGAGCTCAATCAATATATATATTTATATATTCCTTATGTTAGTATATCAATCGCAGATATAATAACTGACTTCGAGAATGATCGAGTGTAGACGATTCTGCACGAGTTAATAAGCATATGTCGTTCGCGATTTCCAGCCCCCCCCCCCCCCCCCCAAATGCACACCAAAGTCGAGTTATGCCCTAGAATGCCAACAGAAAGCTAAATTCTACGGGACGTGAAGACATGCAGAAGATGTGTATTCGAGAGTGCACGATTGTCATGAGACGTGCCCTCGCTACGTGTACGATAGGCGTCGACAATATTGAACGGTTTAAAATTATCGCCGCTTCTTAGCGAGTTCGAGCAAAAGAAGAATACAACACTGCGACATAGAACGACGAGTGGGCAGATTCACACGACACAATGCAAGTTCTGGCGAGGTAAATTGACTTCTCATTACGATCAGCAGAGATCAGACAGACAGACGAACGGACGGACGGGGGGACGGACGGACGGACGGACGGACGGACGGACGGACAGACAGACAGACAGACAGACAGACAGACAGACAGACAGACAGACAGACAGACAGACAGACAGACAGACAGACAGACAGACAGACAGACAGACAGACAGACAGACAGACAGACAGACAGACAGACAAACAGACAGACAGACAGACAGACAGACAGACAGACAGACAGACAGTCTTTTTATTCCAGACTTGTACATAGTATATCGTCTGAACACATACATTTACACAGATAATGTAAATATAATAAGAAGTTATCATTTCCGTATCGTAAAATCAACAGTTAGGAATTATGTGTTGAGTTTACGCTAATGACGATACTATTTTTGTAGTAGAGATGAGCAAATATTGAATATATTGAATATACATTTGAATTTACAAAATAGATGTATACAGACATGACTGAACACCTCAAAACGACCACAATACGCAGTTACACACGGGTGAACGGTAAAACTTGAATATGCACCTTTCAATTTCTCATTTGCAGTGGGCTTATTTGGCGAATGTAAGAAAGTTTGGTTATTGAAACCATTTCCGCTGGTATAAGACATTTATAATTTCAATTTGTACAGGGTAGCAATTCAAATTGTTATTTCATTGTTTTATCTTAAATTGTGTTCGCCGAAGAAGTAGAAGTAATATGTCTTTTTAATTGAATTTGCTATAACATATAACATATATATATATATAATTTCGGACTAGTACTTGAAAGTTCCCTGGGAACTCTTATGTATGCTACAATATACCCTGGGTACAGAAAATATACTTAAACATACCCAGGAATACTTAGGCTAAATCTGCTGTTGTTGGCTCTATTTTCAAATTAATAATGTTTCCGTTTACATTCTGTGAAATGGCCTCCGCGATGATATTATCGAAACTCGTACTCAAACAAGCATATTGAGTTAGGTTTTGTTCAAAGAGGATTTTGATTCGTATTCAGAAGTGCGTTTGATGACATCAAATTTTAGGCAGGAATAAAATTCTGTACCCAGGGTACATTGAAGTGTACTTAAGAGTACCCCGGGTACTTTTAAGTAGTACGGGGCCAACAATGGCCAATCAAGCTTCAGTTGTTAAAGCGCCGCTACAATTATTAACTGGTAGTAAAGGTCAAAGCTCACACACTTGGCTAACATTGCGCAATGGTTATTGTAACAACTAAACCTTAAGTTATCTGAATATTAATAATGGCTAATTTTAAAGTAGGTTAGAAAAGTTTTCACTGTTTAGGTAAATTTACTGAAAACATGTATTGAAATGTACCAAATATGTAATTTTATACAAAAACTGTCAAAACACTATGACTTTTAAACTAATGAGATTTGTTTTTGGTAAGTTACAGTTGTAAGATGCTCAAAGTTGTATATTTAGCGAGGCTGTTTTCGGAGAGAGAAAACCCGAGCTATTGACATAGCCAGCTAGTTGTCTAACGTCCGCCCGTCCGCTGTAGGCAATGTGCTAAAACCTTAACATTTGGCTCCAAAATCAAAGTGCTTCCACCTTCAACTTTGAAACTTCATATGTAGATGCACTTTGATGAGTTCTAAACGCCACACCCATTTTGGGTCACTAGGTTATAGGTCAATGTCACTGTGACCTCTACAAAAATATAAAATTCTGACAAGCTTTCACAGCCCAGCGTTTTTTTTACCAATCCATGCATTTTTTTTAAATATTGAACAAAAAATATAATATAATTATATATGTGAAGAAGCATACTTTATGATAATTGCACATGCCTATTGTCTCAAATTAATATAAGCATTCATGGACAATGTTAATTTATCACAGAAAAAAGATTCTCATTTTAAATAAATTTATGAGTAAAAATCTGTTGTTGTTTTTTTTTTAAATATTTTGCACACAAGTATAAATATAAACATGGTAAAAACATGATGTTGATTGTTTTAAAATTATCTAGAAGTGCGACAACTGAATACAAGCTACAGAGTTTGTTAATTCTTCTAATGCCATACTGTACTACTGTACATTATCATTGATCAGTAAATGAAATGTTAAAAAATACTACCTTCTTTACAGAGGCCATTGCTGATGTTCTTCTCATTATAGGACATTCCATTTGTAATTCAGTCATGCACTAAACATAATCAAAGATACCCTTCCAGTAAATTGAACTCCTGTCAGGAAACTCCTTGATTATGTTTCTGTAAATTCAGATGTGTAAGCTTCAATACACATGCCTGTCTTCTCAGTATTATCCATCCATTTTTTTCCAGTTTGCTCCAGCAATTCCAGTTTTAAATATATATGACTAACCTTCGTAAAAGATTTGCTTCAGTAAGAATCATCTCTCCTGTTTTAACAAAGAGCATATCCAGCACAACAAAGAATGGCAACACTTAATTATGCTCCCCTTCGAAGAAGAGGGGGTATATTGTTTTGCTCATGTCGGTTCGTCCGTCCGTATGTATGTCCGTCCTCCAGATGGTTTCCGGATGATAACTCAAGAACGCTTAGGCCTAGGATCATGAAACTTCATAGGTAAATTGATCATGACTCGCAGATGACCCCTATTGATTTTCAGGTCACTAGGTCAAAGGTCAAGTTCACGGTGACCTGAAATAGTAAAATGGTTTCCGGATGATAACTCAAGAACGCTTAGGCCTAGGATCATTAAACTTCATAGGTACATTGATCACAACTCGCAGATGACCCCTATTGGTTTTCAGGTTAATAGGTTAAAGGTCAAGGTCACGGTGACCCGAAATTGTAAAATGATTTCCGGATGATAACTCAAGAACGCTTATGCCTAGGATCATGAAACTTCATAGGTACATTGATCATGACTTGCAGATGACTCCTATTGATTTTCAGGTCACTAGGTCAAAGGTCAAGGTCACGATGACCTGAAATAGTAAAATGATTTCCGGATTATAACTTAAGAACGCTAATGCCTAGGATCATGAAACTTCATAGATACATTGATCATGACTCGCAAATGACCCCTATTGGTTTTCAGGTCACTAGGTCAAAGGTCAAGGTCACGGTGACCCAAAATAGTTAAATGGTTTCCGGATGATAACTCAAGAACGCTTATGCCTAGGATCATGAAACTTCATAGGAACATTGATCATGACTCGCAGATGATTCCTGTTAATTTTCAGGTCACTAGGTCAAAGGTCAAGGTCACGGTGACCCGAAATAGCAAAATGGTTTCCGGATTATAACTCAAAAACACTTATGCCTAGGATCTTGAAACTTCATAGGTACATTGATCATGACTCGCAGATGACCCCTATTGATTTTCAGGTCACTAGGTCAAAGGTCAAGGTCACGGTGACTCAACTTAGACAAATGGTTTTCTCATGATAACTCGAGAACGCTTACGCCAAGGATCATGAAACTTCATAGATACATTGATCATGACTTGCAGAAGACCCCAATTGACTTTCAGGTCACTAGGTCAAAGGTCAAGGTCACGGTGACCCGAAATAGTAAAATGATATTCGGATGATAACTCAAGAACACTTTTGCCTAGGATCATGACACTTCATAGGTACATTGATCGTGACTCGCAGATGACCCCTATTGATTTTCAGGTCACTAGGTCAAAGGTCAAGGTCACAGTGACAAAAACGTATTTACACAATGGCTGCCACTACAACGGACAGCCCATATGGGGGGCATGCATGTTTTACAAACAGCCCTTGTTTTGTTTAATCTAAGGTTAACAAAATTTAATTCTGAATATATGTTACATTGTTTTAAAGATCCATTTAATAACTATACCTTACAAGGACTGTCGGTATTTTGATATGGTGTCATAAGATACATCTTGCATCCATAGCCAGAGTCACCAAGCAGAAGACCGTCGATTTCACCTGTTATAATAAAAAAGAAAGATCATTTTGCAGCACTGTAATGTCAAACAACGATATCAAGCAGTGTCTTGTTTAATGCATGCAAGTTTATGACATAGTTATAACGTTATATGTTGTTGTTTATGTTACATTTAAATAATTGTGATATTAGTTACTGTGATCATTTGGAATGATGTGATTTCAATGAAGTTCATTTTTTGTTGTTAGTATGAATTATTTATTAGGCTGTTGAGACGCTAATTCAATTGTGTCATTGCGTAAAAAAGTGATGTTTTAAGTTGCTTGCATTTGTCAAATTTGATGTGATAATAATACATGTGATCGTTTTAAAAGCTGTTATATAAAATAAAACCAGACTTGACAGATAGATAGATGGATGGATGGATGGATGGATGGATGGATGGATGGATGGATGTAATAATTCTGTGCTTAAATAAATGTGTGCAATGAATGAATAAAATCATAATACTGAGTAGTCTTCATGTAATTGTCATTATACCTCTTTCAAAGCGCTGACGTATGGCGCTTTCACGAAAGATCCTTGAATCGTGAACGCTCCCAGGCCACTTTGCGACTACGTCAACAAACCGAAAAGTGGCATCACAAATCATCTATAGAGCAAAAAGAAACCACAAATCTTAATAAAATTCACACTGCACAATGTCATTTTGTCTGATATCACAATAATACAAGTAAACAACAGAACATCCAATTGTCACTAGTTTCGTTTTGCAATTTTCACTGTGAACAGACAACCTTTAAACATATATAATCTAAAAAAAATACAAGTTGAGGAAATGTTCATGGACTTTATTTCACTTATTGTTTTACCTGTACATTAAGGGAGTGAAATCCCTTTCTGTTCACATAATCGTCTTCGTTGGCGCTAGGCGCTTGAATACGGATATGTGTCCCGTCAACCACACCAACCACTTGGGTGAAACCTTTAAAGACAATAACATTGTTAGTCTAATCGACATTTGTATTAGATAATTTGATACTAATTTGAGTATACTACAAACAAAGTTTCCGCATTTTTTTTTCAAAAGTTACAAGTTCAATCTTCTGTCTTTCATGTAAATATATGTGTTCCCAAAAATAACAATCACTAATAAACAGTTATGTTTATTATACTTATCAAACACGTAATATACTTAATATACACGTATGTTATTTCAAGACGTATAAATCTAGCATACAGTACTCATACAACGTTTTGAATTGTGCCCGATTCGACTAAGAAACATTTAACTCTCCTTATTTGTTTACTTGACAACCAATAAAAAATCATTAAATTGTCCGATTAAATTATATTGAGAGCTAATACGCACCAGCGATGTTATAAAACTGTTTTTGCACCGTCCGTTGCACATTTTCGATATTTGGGAAGAAAACAAAGTCATTTAGATGTAGACACACGCTGTCCGTGAATTGCTTGACTGCTCTAGATACACTGGACCTTGAGATTCCATGCAGCCCTGCCGTCACAATGTGGTGTGTGCCAGTTGCAAGGAAATGCAATGCCGCTAAAGTTGAAATGAGTGGCGGAAGAGGACAAGAACGTTCAGTAGCCCTCTCCAAATTCAGCATGTTGACAAGAAACAGAATAGTTTCCAGGAAAAACCGGTACCGTTCACGAATTTCCATCGGGGACAAAGTTTCCAATGGGTTCGTTCGATCACGGAAAACTCTCCTATCCATTGGAAACAATTCATTTATGTATCGAGCGCGACGAAGACGTCTTTCAATGTCGGCCATATTGTTTTCTTACCATGGTGATTGTCATCAATTTTCAATTTGACAATGCCCAATACCAATTTCAATTTCAGTGTCATTGATTGCAATTTGAAAATCGATTTTGGATGTCATTTGACATCGATTTTCTTTGTGAACACCAAGTTTGAGAACCGATGACAAAAATTGAAAATCAATGTCACTTGACATTGAAAATCGATGTCAATTTGCTTTGTGAACACGGGGCCTGGACACATTTCTTCATCGCAATCCATCTTTTCCGTTTTAAAGCACTGGATGTAAGCAGGCAATTCTTTGTGGATAGACATTCTTTGATCGACTGACAAAGGAAAGACTTATTCATCAAAGAAATTACCCTTTTAATTCAATATCGATTTCCTTCAATAAGTTAAAGAACAATTCATTGAGACTTTTCTTAAATTTAATCCATCAATTGTTCAACAAAACATCGCGTTATTCGAGTACATTCGACATTTTAACGAAATCGAAAATGGAGTCTCACCAGTTTCATTCCAGTTTTATATCCCAACACTGTTATTCATATTCATAATATGATAATAATCCATCGTAAACACACACAATAATCGTTCGATGCTTAAAAAATATTTAATTGTAAAATAAAAACCCTCCAAGTCCGAGTTTATGTCGTCCTTAAATTTAAAGCGTCTAGCTAGTTTCGTCATTTAAATTACGTCACACGAGTTACGTCATTAATTGCGTAATCAATTCAATGAAAATAAAAGTGCGGAAAGCTGGTTCTTCATAAATTTTAGTGAAGAATCAAAATAGTATTATAGTATGACTCAAAACCTGTGCCCATCTATAATTTAGTATAAAAGTAAGATATATATTATAGACGTTAATACACGGTTGAGCCGAGCCGGGCAGTGATAATTGGCCCCAGGTCGCAAACCAGGGTTATGCCCCCTGCGGGCCGATTATCACTGCTCGTTCCATCTCAGCCGTGTAGTATCCTCTAAATAATCCATCGTAAACACACACACACTCGTTAACTCGTTAAACGAATGCGTACCCAATGACGTGAATGACGCAATCAGGGGTGAAAGGCAAAAAAGTAGACCCTATGTACATGTTCTAAAAATAACTGTGAGATAAACCTTATCTAAAAATAACCATGGAGAAAACCTTATCTTTTTTATGAGTCGTATTTGTTTTATAAAATCATTTAGCTGTAGGATAAGTAAAATTATGCATTAAATTTTATAATCGTAGTCTTGATTTTCTTTTTTTTTATTCTGTTTAACAGAATGTAAAATAAAGTTATATTTCTGAGCTTTTAAAAAACACGATTATGTGTTGCTTGTTTTGTGAATGTGTTTTTTTCAACATTTGTCAAAAGGACGTGAATTGTATTGGTAATTTATTTAAATCTGTTTGAGACTTTTGGAGTTATGTTATGTGTAAGATTATTCAATAAAGAAAATTTAATTATTGCGCGTCCAACTGAGAACAGCGTGTCCGTCTCAATTATCGCGAACGTTTTTATGTGGCTGAAATAGTAATAAATTATTGTAAAACGCTTAAACGAAGGCATAGGATGTTGTTATTGTTGGTGCTATTAATATAAGATATGGTCATCCGTAAGACAGAGGTTTTGTCTTTGCTCTTGGACTGTATAGGACGTCCCCAGGATGGCCTTTCATTGCCCTCTGATTTTACCCTGAGATATGTGGCTGCACACAAGTGGATAATTGTTGGACTTCGACGCGCTAGGAACGCAGCTTATAATAGACACACACACACGCATGAACGCACACACGCACGCACACACGCACACACAAACCAGTGAAGGAACGTTGAGACAACGCAATAAATATGGCTCGGACGCGACGCTTTTGATGACCGTCGTATCGCCATAGTCGTGACCGACTGTGACAGGAACACAACGTCAGATTCACGCATGCAGAAGTTTCATAGTACACTAAATAAAACACATTGTTTTTGTATTTTCATAAAAATCCTAACTTTTCGTCATCTATTCGACGTTTTTCAGCGTTCCTTCTTCAACCAATTCAGCTTAAGGAGACCCTGTTACGTTATATCAAGCATGCTATCAGGAAGGGTAACTTCGAAGTCTTCCGAAAGTGCAGATTTGCATGCCTGTTCAATTTATCAAGGCTTGAAATATAGTTTGTTACCACAGCGATACAATTTAATGTCTAACTATTGGCTTTGTAAAGAATGCAAGGTGAATAATTGGAACATTGCACGTATATTGCACGTATATTGCATAAAAATAGTATAAACATTATTTTGATGTATTCATGTAAAAACAACACTAAGTAAGATATCGTTAATACAAGCATTGATTACCTGTACAGTAGTTACGCTGTCATTCGCTTAAATGCGTTTTTGGATTTGTTAAAGTTGTGTCCTATTTAATATATTTGATAATTCGCTTTTTTGTTGGTCATGTTAATTGTCTTTGTCTATTTAGTTGGAACAACTAAAATGTCCTGAATTGGCTGAGAACAAGTATTTGTATTATTTGATTGGTACTGAAATTCTTACGTGTGACAATTATTTTGTGTTTCTTATTAACGATGCTGCTTTCAGGCAAATATTCGGTAATACATAGTCCGCGGAAGTAAAGTGAGTTTTCAAACAAGGCTAACTTCTATAGATTTTATTTCAAGCCATGTTTGCACATGATAACTATACAAAATGATAATAATAATGATAATTATAATAATACTTTCGTATTTATGATATTGCATTCTGATAAAACTATTAATAGCAATAGCAATATTGATACAAAGAAAAAACATTATATATCATAGAGTATATTAAAGGTAATGAACGCAGATACACTTTAATACAATCACAATTTAAAGAACATAAAACGCATTAATTGATCAGAAATAAACTAAGTGTTTAAAATTGCGCATTTAATCTTACTACTAAATACAGGTATGAATCATTCTGTTGAAGAGTCATTCCAAACTAGAAAGCGTGTTGAAACGATTTTACTACAAAATCTGTATATCGCTAGATGAAATTGTAAATGATATAACACAATAAATAACAACAGCAATATCCAATAGAAAAGCAGATGAAGTGCAGTGGATAGAGATACTGTTTGCATTTACTTTGTTGAATGAGTTAATTGATTTTGCAGAGCGAACTGTGCTAGGCAATTTTATCCAGATGAGTCTTCCATTATTTGTGAAAGACAATTGCATGTATTTAGATGCATATCCATTGATTGGAATAACTTTTTTGGCGATTATTGCAGAATGTACTGTTCAATATTTGAGGAATGTATGATATCATATATTTATATATTCAGGGAACATATAATCCAAAGGTGTAATACATTAAGTGCAATTAAGAATTATTTTTTTCGATTTTCAAGAGTTAACCATTTGATATGACTCAACACCATAAAATGTTGGTTTTCTTCTGGGTTTATTAAAACTTATTTTGACTCCTCGTTTTTAATTTGTACCTGATTGTGTGTCCAATTCGGACTCTTCATCTAATTTACCCGAAAACATTTATGAAGTTCCAATTAAGCAACTGCAATAGAATCGGAAATATAGAGATGGTGAACGGTTACCGTTACCAATTATCTTAGTTCAAAAAAGGCCACCATTCTGCTAAATTGCACTTCATAGTTTTTGCACGTTTTCCTTACAAGATCATTAAGCAGATAGCAACTTTCGGTGAGTAGTAAAGCTCGAACTATTAGGCGAATGTTCGAGCTAAAATGAATGCATGATATACATATCGAATGAATGTACGATGTAGCACAATGCTCGACATAATTGAATTTGTTTGCAAATATTTAGTGGAATTGTGCACGACTTAACGAAAAATGAAAAAAGAACTTACCGTCTTACACCGCATGAAAATACACACGTTAGTTGAGAAGCGACACTCGCGGTCACCATAATCATTGTGGAACAAATGTCACAATTTATGGTACGTTGTAGAGTCAGGATAGTTTTGTTAATGCTTATATGGATTTACACTTATTTTGAGATATTTTACATGCTTTTTCAATTTTGAATAAAAAGAAACATACACAGGAAGGTTGATGTTGCTGAGAGAAAGACTTTGCGATTATGATTACTGTGAAATTAGAAAATCTAACATTGTTAAATTTGGTTTTCCTCTGTACAAACTAAAACATAACATCTACTATGTAGGCATTATGGATGGGGTTGCCTTTGTCGTCTGATCCTCGAGTTCACAATATAAATACTTCACAATGAACATATGTATATGATACATTCGATCAGTTTATGTTTGATCTCATCATTGAATGGCATTGTCAAAATCAAACACCCGATGAGTTAACTAAGCTGCATTTCAGCACTGCAGGAATAAAGCTGTCACGCGCAGTCTTGTATTATAAGCATTACGGACGTTATTTTTATGTATAATGTTTAGATATGTCAAGAGTCCCAGAAAAGATTTAATGCTCGGCGTGAAAACACGAAATCTAGTGCTTCAGATTTTCTTTAACTTGCTTTATAATCTAAATCTACAATAAATTCGAATTATCTATAGCAACATCGCAAAACGCTCATTTTCCATCTTAATGTAACGAAATAAAATAACGTGTAAGACTGTCATATCTTACATACCCGTGCTTTTGGTATATGTTTGGAAAATGTGCTGCTAAATATTGCATACAATAAAACAAATAAAGTTATAGAAGTAGCTGACAACACCGTGTGTATCTTAACAAATACTTGTATAACGTATTTTGTACTTTAAAAAGTTGTCATGTTCATTCTTAAGTACTTATTAGACGTTGCACACGCTGTACGTGCCAGTTAGCAGCATTGTTCGTATCGTACACGCTCAACGACTCCTCGTAGTAATGAAGCGCCCCTTCATAGTCTCCTTCTATTTCATAGCAATGACCAAGCAAATTGAGCACTGTCTCATCGTGATACATGTCGATCGCATTTCTGGGATCATATATGTAAGACTCGAGTATTCCAAGTGCATGTAGCTGTCTGTCGCGTTCACTGAGTCCTCCATACGTGAGATACTGTAGATAGTGAAGGAAAGGAAGAGCATCCACCTCAGCGCTGTCCATCCAGCGTTTATCAACGTAACCTCCCTGTGCAACTTCCTCTTCCGTCATGTTGCGATTCATTTCAAACCACAATATATATGGAGCGCAGCACGCTTCTTCTCTAACAAACTTGACACAAAATGCGAATGGTGGTTCATATAATCCATTGTCACAGTTATCTGATATAGTGTTAGCAAACACCTGGAGATCACGGTCTCCTATTTTAAATCTGCATCCACACACAGCCTTTACCTTGCTATGATAACTCCTCTCCACATCTTCTAGCACTCTAACTGCCGCTTGAAGATATCCACAACAGTATAGCACAGAAGCCAACTTTACGCGATTAGAAGCTACATCCGTGTTTAAAGAATATTTGAAACGCCTTATAATTACGCTGAAAACATGGTTTAGTAGTCGCAAATACTTAGATGACTGCATCGAATTGTGTTATGCGTACAGGTGATTGATATATTCTATAGCAATTTTTTTCATTTGGGCATTCCTGGAGTATTTAAAATAAGTGCGTAATTTTGAGTTTATGTTTTGCTCAAAGAATTCATTTGAATTGTGTGCAAAATATGTAATAAAGTTTAATTCTATAAGAAACCTCTCCAAGCGCTCAAACTTCAGCATTAAACTGATACTGTTATTTACGCATATACGTCTCCGTACTCCTCCAGCTTCTCGGATGTGCCGTATATCACACCCTTGTAACCGACATCCTAATTTATCTATATCTATATCAAATAAATCTAGCAAGTTGTTGTTAATCAAGAAGTCCACGTACTGTAAAAGGCGTCTCTGCTGCACCACAGACAGTTTTTCATCAAATAAGTTCACTCCTTCTATGATATAATGAGGAAGGCTTCCAAGTCGCAGCCATTTCCTTTATACTTGTAAACATAATAATATTAAAAACATGAGGTTATCTTCCATCCACAGAGAAGGGTGGGTTCTCTCTATGGTGTAGAACATAACAGTTTTACAATGAAAGCTTGTTATAAATTCTCCCACCATTTTCTTAAATAAGGATTGTTTAATCAATTTCAAAACAATATAACACTTTATTTGTATCATATTAAAACTAAACATCAACATTCGTTCTATAAGGTTCGGAGACAGTCGCCATTCTTCGCGCTTGTAATCACTTTCCGGATGACCGGCAGGTACCAGGAAAGACGGAGCTACCCGTGCAGCCTCCAGTAATTGGGCAGGCGGCCAGTGTCTACCTCTGCATCTTTCTATCCAGTGTTGTATTTCAGGAAGAGGTTGGCAAACGTGAAATGCGTTTACTATATCCCAGTTGGGTATAATACTCACAGAAGGTCCTTGTTTGGTTATCTCTCCTTGATCTTTATGAATGTACTCTGTTTCCTTTTTCCATTGTTCTGAGCTGAACAATACTGTCACAGAATCTTTCCTCACATACCTGTCATCACACAGTCGTGTCTCCGGCTCCGGTGTGTCTCCCCTAATAACCTGTAGCAAGTACTGTTGCGGTGGAGTGGTGTAGTCATGAAGCATCAGAAGGTTCCCCATCCCAGCCTCCCAGTCTCTCCAGTCTGTCATGATGTTTGCATTGTTATAACTTTGTAGCAAATCAATATCAGAATTGAGACCAGGAGAAGTGGTTCCTTCCGACTGACTCCCGAAATGAAAACTCTCCAGATTTTTCCCTTATAGATGTTCAATAAGCGTATCCATGCGCTCCCTCCGCAAGTATGTTACTCTCCGCTTCATTACAGTGCATTTACCAGCTCCAATATCATCAAGTACTTGCGATATCCGGATAGACAAGGCGGGAAAGTGCTCTGGAATCTGTATGTAAAACTATTCAATTAGCACTGTGTCACTTATTTTATAAATTCATCATAATTGTTCTAAAATACGTTCGTATGTGAACATTGAAAACACAGATACATGCATAACTTTGTAATAACCATTGACATTATTTTGATTTTAAACAAACAAAAAGTGTATTTGTTTTAATGTTGGGATAGTTTACATGCATTTAACGAAAAGTACACGTGCGTTCGTCTTTAAATGGTTTATTGGGAATTGTTATCATAGTTTGGATTTAGTTTGTATTCCTACTAAAATGCTTTAAATTGATAAATTTTAAATTCTGTACAAACTAGTTCTACGTTAGTACAAGACTGTAATTTGTGCAGCACAAAATAAATAAACTTTACTCCATCTGAACTAGAAAAACTGACTTTCAGATTAAAAATCTATCGCCTTAATCATTGGCCATCCGGGCTTATACATTCAGTAAAGCATGTTATACTTAATATAACCAATTTATGCATCGTCGCAAAATACAACGAGAACGGCTCCAACGCTCCCAATTATTCAAGTTTTTCAAAGGAAAAATTATTTTCAGTATGAGCATTTGCCATTAATGTCGCTCATGACGTACAGAGTTATTTTAATGCTTCAATCTGTAAAAATAACTTGGGATATCCTCATTTCGACAATCTTTGAGCGAATGCAATTCAAGCTCATTTATTACAAATTTACGAATTGACATTTTATAAACGTTTTATTATTAAGTGAATTATTCCAGAAAAGTAAATGACACTGCAGAAAAGCAATATTCTGAAAATATTTTTTTTTAATCATATTGTGGTTATTTCCGCCGTCTGTCTGTCTGTCCGTCCGTCCGTCTGTCCGTCCGTCCATCCTGGCCACTTTCTCCTCCTACACAATAAGAACTAGAATATTGAAACTTACACACATGGTAGCTATGAGCATATGTGCGACCCTACACTATTTGGAATTTTAATCTGACTCCTGGGTCAAAAGTTATGGGGGTTGGGGTGGGGCCGGGTCAGAGATTTTCACTCATTTTTTATGTTATTTTACATTTACTTCTTCATTTCAACACCGATTTACTTCAAATTGATACTGAACATCTCTTATGACAATACGGTCAATCTCAACTATGCATGGTCCCATTACCAACCCTGGGGCGCCCCTTGGGTCAAACATGCGGCGTCGGGATACACGTCGGCCTCTGCCGCGCCATTTCTAGTTTAAAATAAGTTAAATTATAAATAGTTACATACGCAAAAACACCGGAGTAATTTAGACAGTTTCTGTGGTGTGGTTTGGCTAAATGTATTTGATCGCTTACATTAAGTAAATTACTTTCTGAATCGTCGGGGGGATAAGGCTTTAGTCTGCATCCGGACAAGTCCAGTTGAAATCATGGTGTATTCACTCTTTTATAATTTATAATAATGTTTAATTAAAAAAATATAGTGATTATACCTCAGTTAATTCATTCATTCCTCAAATTTGTCAAAATAAAACATTTAACAACAAAATTCAACGTCAAACATCTATAACAAAAACTTTAAAGGTATTTGTTCACAGGTTTTCATATTTTTGAAAAATGTTATTAAAAATCACTAACAAAACTCAAATATGTTTAATAGGTAAAAAATATATAATTACAAAGATTTTTTTTTTGATTGTGAAAATAAGTCAGCCCTGTGATTCGAGCCCGATACTTCTAGAAGCAAAAGCTAACGATCTACCATGGACAAGCAGGCTTTTTAATTAGACAATTTAAACGCTTTAGTGGTAAGACACGTGTTTGCTTTATTGTCAATGAAAAGCGTTTGTTTTTCAGATTTTGACGATAATTTTCAATTACATAGATTTTTCAGATCTTTGTTCGTCAGGAGCATTATTTTGCTTGTTTGAATATAATGAATACATGTTTTCAATATGTGTTGTTGTTTTTTATGTTGGGAAGGGGATTCTCATTTTTCGAAACCGCCAAAAAGTCTTTGTAATTCTAGTCTTTTACCTGCAAGAATGTGACCAGGTGTTGATCCCGTCTCTTGTTCGAATGCCTCGATGTATCAAAATTAACACAAGCTCTTCTAACAGCATGACTGAGTTTCGAACTGGCAACAAGTACCTTGAGGATACATATCAGTATAATATAATATACAAGGTATGATGTATTGTGAACTATGCACACAATTCAAAACAAGTAATATTAGTTTGCATATATAATCCGCCCATACAGTTTGTTCGTTTCAATTTTGTAAATAAAAAAGCACTTCAAAATGAATATATATTAATTTACATATACATGAAACCGCTTTCAAGGCGAACATCAAACGCGTATGTGTTTATCATAAATATACATTTCGTACTGCAAATTACGTTCTATTGGGCTACTAAAGCTGACAGTTATTCAATATAGTGACATCAAATCGTTATAACATAAACGAGTTCGTGCATACGGTCTTTGGAACTAAATAGTATTTTCGGTTTTGTCCTTAATACGCTGCAGGCAAAGCATGGTTATTTACATCTTTAATACAATGGAAAACAACCGGATGTCGTGCTAGAAAAGGCATTCATGCTTGCATTGATTCATCTCAACACACAAACCTTGTCCCTTGTTCCTGTTTCACGAGGTAATGCCGGCGTACCCGACAGACAATCAACCGTCCTTTTGATCGTTTCATGTTCGTCTTCCATTTTCTCCAACCTGAGTATATAAGGGATGCTTTTTCTTTACTGTTTTGTTCAATCATGGTTAAATGAAGCACATACGATAATGACATGAGAAGAAATAGTGTACAGAGCATATTCCATTTTCGACCTTATTCCGCTGCTAATGCTGCTATATATGTGCTTAACTTGAAAATGTATATACACACACACAAGCACGCACGCACGCACGCACGCACGCGCACGCGCACACACACTCACACTCACACACACACACACACACACACACACACACACACACACACACACACACACACACACACACACACACACCACACACACACACACACACACACACACACACACACACACACACACACACACACACAACACACACACACACACACACACACACACACACACACACACACACACACACACACACACACACACACACACACACACACACACACACACACACACACACACACACACACACACACACACACACACACACACACACACACACACACACACACACACGCACACACACACCCACCCTCCCACCCCTATATATATATATAGTTTACGCAAACTGAAAATATTCATAATAATGAAAATTGATCTTCAATAAATATTAAGTGTCATAATGGGTCTTCTCCGTCCCACAAATAGTTCAACGATGTACCATGAACACGTTTTTAAGTACACCCTCTATCTATCTAGTTGTTCGTTTATGTTTAAACGTTACAGAAGGCGTTTCAATTAATCATTAACATTGCATGGCCTACGTAATCTACACGAAAGCGAAAGTAACTGGTAACGTGATTTCTCGGACACCACAACATTCGATATATATTCTTCTTTACATGGCATTAGTGTAGTAAACGTGTATTTATGATACGCAAAAGAAGAAAGGTAACATGACTAGCGTTGATGACCATTTCCATAAATAATGATGCGCAAACTTGCAGAAAACAAACATGAACTGATGAACTAACTTTTAAGACGAAAAGCACAATAATAACTTATGCTGAATAAGATGCAACTGCATTTGAATATAAATGTTTATTTACAGTAAGTTAAAATAAAATACATTCCTGAATGATCCATTTATTAACATTCTCGGATTTATTATTCTTTTTATGCTTATTGATCAGTGTATGTTAGCGCAACATTACAATCCGCTATATTTGGAATGGTTTATTAACCTTCTGGTACCCAAATCGGCTAGCATTTTCAATACGAGTATTCCACAATGAAACAATAAAAAACATATGTAAACTCAATTAAATTTGATATAACTTTTCCGATCAAAATTATCACGTTTATTTATGTAATTATTATGATATTATGGCCACTCGTGCCTAATATAGGCAAATTAATACAGAACTCAATTGTTTCCTGTGTACAAACTGACCTGATTCGCCATCTTGGTTACACTTATTCTTAACGCTATCGCTAAAGGACGTACGCGGCAGTTTAGTTTCACGCAAATATTTTTTTTACTGAAACACCGGTTGCGAAATAAGTGCAATATATTTCGGATATTCGGATAAAAAAGAATGTAAACAATGTAAGAACGAAAGAACAACAAAACATGCTTAAAATGAACGCAAGGTACAACAAATGGAGAGTTTGTGTCCATGAAAATGAAATACCTTTGATATGCCCCTTTAAAGGGGCCGTCCAACAGATATCGCGTCGTATCGACGCGAAACGATATTTTGGGAAACTACGAGGATTGCTTATATAGGTAAGAAATACATCCGCTCTCAATATGAGCGTGGATGGTCGAGTTGTATAGGCGGTAGGCTTTTTACTCCAGGAATCCAGGGGTCAGTGGTTCGGGCCCTGTTTAGGGTTACTTTTTTTCCTTTTTTTTAAATTGTATTCTTGTTGTTGTTTTTTACTGGAGATATTTAGTTTAAATGTTTAAATTTCAATATAAAGCATTTTAAGTATTTAATTACAAGCTTCAATACATGCCTAAATCTGTTGAACGACCCCTTTAATGTATTGTATACATCTTGTTTTCAGTTATTTACTGTATTAATCTTCTTTTACTCATCTTGCTAAACATGATTTGTGTTTTCATTTACATTTAAATGTACATTTTCATTGGCATGCAGCAATACATGTACTAGTATGTTTTTATCATGCACCATGTATATGGTTTTAACTGTAGTTTAAATTGCATTTTTAATACCTTCCGTAAAACTGCATTTGTGAACAAACGACAACGGTGACCTATTGTTTTCTTTTTATATTTGTATTACGTTATCACCCATTTAACATTTAGGTAAATTTGGAAAAAATCTAGGTGCAGGAAGGCATTTAAAAATAAAAATGACTTTGATGAATTTTATTTATTTTCATATGTGAAATTCTGTTGTTGTTTTTTGTTTATGTTTAAAAATTGATAAAAAAAACATAAATCAATCGATTCATGTTATATTTTTTTTTACAATCTAATTAAATCAGTATGACATATTTTGTGATAAATAGAGGTTGTTTTTAACACTTTTCTCAATAATTTACTCTAGATTTTATTTTACCTTATAGGTGAATTGTTCTTGTGCTTAAATATGCTTGTTGTTCAAGTGCGAATAAAAAATGAATAACAACGGTGACCCATGATTTTTATTTTATTTTTCTATCCACAACAGATGGTTCTACCTAAATACCAAAACTTATCAAATTCTAGATGTAGCAAAATTTGCATTAAAACTGCCGCGTACGTCCTTAACTGTGTGTTAAACACGCACCGGTGACCACATTTGGGTAGTTTCGTACATATCGTGTTTCATTCGCTCCATTTCTTAATTTTAATCCCATAAAAACAATATATTACCATCTTGCAAACTCGGGTCTCGGCAATTTCGGTGGGTCGGTCGGGAAGGGGAAACAAACGTGTTTGTGTTGGTCGTATGCCAATTTTATTCCTCATAAAGTATGTTGCAATTTGTGGTTAATGTTTAACAATTCAATAAATGCTGCAGTCATTGCATGTTTCTTTTGTTTTATGCTGATGATATTATTATTTTCCGCAACACGACAGAAGGATTATAAAAAGGCTTAAATTTACTTCAAAATTAATGTTAGCGCTGAAAACTTATTCTTAACACTGATCAAACTAAAATTATGATTTTCAACAAAGGAGGGCAAACAACTTCTAAACACTTTAATTTTAACGGAAAACTGATTGATATCGAAAGCATGTTTAATTATCTCGGAATCGTTTTTACGTCCGGAGGTTTCTTTTCGAAGCTTTCAGGACAGGCATTACAAGCATAAAGATCTCAGTATATACCATTCTATTACATACACCGACCTAAAATGCACAAGTTTAATTAATTACATGCAACTGAAAAATAAAACGTTGCTACACAAACTATGCCGTTTCATGTACAGATCATTTTAGTAAAGTATATCAATACATATGTTCCGTGTTGACATATGAATGTCTTAAACGGTCGCTTTAAATTAATCGTAAAATCTGTATTCTGTAATCTGTTTGTTTTTGTTGTTGTTGTTTTTATCAATTGTCACAGCATTATCCTTTCAATAAAGGAATTATTACAGGATTGCGCCTGTTCCTAAATACTTCGCTGACATTATGGCTGTATTATAAGAATTGTATTGCATTGTATTACAGCTATAAAAGAAGATTCAACTATTTAACTCAGAAGTGATGTATTTTTATTTATTATTTTTCATGGCATATTACATGACGTCTTGACCATGTTGTGTGTTTGTTTATCTACAGACACCGTTTTATATGATCCGTTTAATTAAATATTGTAATGCTAACGGAGCCTTTGTGATTCCTATTTTTTATTTGCGTATAAGTAGCAAGCAACGGTAAATGCTTATGCTACGCCCTTCATCGGAGGGTTAAAAATCGGATGATAACATTAACATGACATCGTGAAATTCACTCGGTATAAAGACCGTGATTCCGTGTTTACAATACTACGCGCTCGATTTTAAATCAATCAAATAAAGAATAATAATATAATTTTGAAAATGGTCAAGCTTAACCCACGCAAATAATGTAAACGGTTCGTTGTGGAGATACTTAACGGTAATAACGTCGCAATGAGCTATGATAAGCTTATAATTTAACGTACCTTGTACGGTTTTGGCGGAGATAACCAGGTGATAAACGAAGTAGGCCGGACATGTTGTCACCCGGGTGCCAGATATCAGATCGAAATGCAGTTCAGGTCGAAACGAGAGGCAATATAACGGTGACAATGCAGGAACCTCGGTGGCGCGCAAAGTGACAACGGTTGACAGCTGGTAGGTAAGGAGGAATAGATCGAATAAGGATCGGGTCGAGGTTCAATTAAAAAAAATAACAGTGTACATATACATATAAACATTTGGATATAAACGAACTTAAGAAGTATACAAATGATTTAAATATATACGTTATATGTGGCAATTTAGAGGTATTGAATTGTTTTAAATGATAATTTGATTAATGGTTGTGCTCCTATATAGTTGCATACGTTAACTACATAAGTCGTGCGATAGTTATCGCTTTCAACACTTTTATATCGTCTTTAGCCATATAAGTTTCTCGAAAACGTAAACTAGTCAGCGTACGCGCAAAGATTCGTGTAAATACTTACTTATTGCGATATTTATTTTAACATTCAGTTATCGTTTGTTTGTTAGATATTCAAATATTGCTTAGACCGTTTACTTGAATATCAATATACTATTACTCATATCGTTAAACTAATGTCCGTAAACTTTCCGTTTACTAGGTTATCTAGATTAGCGAAAGAAACCGCGTGTATTGAAGACCAGCAGGTTGGCTTGAGAGTAGGCTATTCCGTGGTCGTTAGCATGTTTATTATGCAGAGCATGGTTTAAATATATTTATCAACACCAGGTGAAAGATTCTTTGTGTAATATATGTATTTTAAAGCCTTAGATTAATTGATCAATTGTAATGTATTAACACATTTTAAAGGTAAAATGATTCAAGGTACCTTTCTCGCAGCATTGAACTATATGCATGCGAAACTGAGATATTATATACGCACGAGCCCAAACACTATATCTATTCCGTTTTTATGTCCGATCGGTGCAAAACAAGGGTAATTATGTTTATCGATAATCTTTATTATATAGATAAATATGCACATCTTAAGGACAAAAGTCAAAACTGGAATTTGTGTTACAAATTATTTTTCTGAAGTAATGTGTACACTTTCTGCTGATTTAATGGCCAATAGGATGCACACGTTCATTTAAATTAAGAATGTGTAGGTCGATACGTTTTTAAGTGAAATTGCATTTTAACAGAAATTTAATATATACAACATTAGTATACAAATACATGGTCATACTATTCACACCGAAGCCATATAAATCAGCTGCCAAAATTAAGCTGTCAGCACTAGCTAGAAAAGCATGCTTTTTATAGGAAACAAATTTTCATTTGGATCTTTTCACCTTAAAGAAGTCTTGCAAACCTATGATTCTGTTATATCACCAATACTAAACTCGGGAGTATGTAAACAGCGTTATTATTGATCATGTAAATATGTTTTAAGTGTTAAACCTCTAGGTATGAGTCTACAACTACATTCTGAATGTCATGAATGTTAAAAGTTTCTTGATGTTTTGGCCTAATGGACTCGTTGACTAACAGCCTCTGTGTACGAACCAGTCGACTCTATAGATGCCTCGTATGCCCGTTCACCACTTACAAGCTGAGCAAGGCTAGGGCCCATACTCGCTCATTCGGGCATCGCCATTGCTGTATGGCCGTCTAGGTCTTTAACGGACATTACATACCACCCGGGGAAACTCTACGGCCCAGAGCTGCTTCTGCTGAAGAACGGGTAGAGTTGGAGGCATGACGAGAACAGGCGAGGAGGGACCGGGAGAGCAATGTAAACATGGATCTCGTAGAATACTTCACTTAACAATGGGCTGAGGTCCATGAATTGGACTATTATCACGACTAGTGTTTAGCTTGACTGACTTGTGTGTAATATTTTAATATCAATGTTTAATATTATATAAGAGCAATTGAATTAATCCTTAAATAAATTTCATTTCATTCAATTATTTTGTTAAGGGGGGAGGAATGTAATAGGACTGATTTTTCTCCCTTTTAATTAATTATTTCCCATTTTGTTATTAAAACTTTAATATAATGTTGTTTAAGGGGTTTGTGTATTTTTCGTGTTGAGTGGGTGTTTCTTATACTTAAATTCTAGTTGAGGGTGGGAGTGGGTTTGTTTGTACATTGTTATATTTTTGACATTCATATTTTGTTTATACTCTGTACTCTGGGAAGTCATCTTCCATTGAAGGAGTCATTGCTCCGACGTAGGACACCGCCTTACAAAGGTATTATTGGAATCTAGTATTCCACTGTATAGATAAGTCCGTGTTTAATATTGAATAGAGTATTAATAAAGGGTTATTTCACTTATTTCAATTTTGTATTAACTTACTCCCAAAAGCCTTTTTAGGTTTAATAATTAAATTGAACCCGAGACTATTACACTATGTTCCGCCAACAAAATGAATGCTCAAATTTTCTATTATCTGTCTTGTTTCTTTAAAATAATTTTCTTGATGGCCACCTACCGTTAGTTTGAAACGTCCCGGAACCACTCGTTAATGAATTTTAATTGTATCATCCATCCTTTAAGTGCGTACGAAATATGCCAGACTTTAGCTAATCATGAGGATAAGAATGTATAAGCGATGAGCGACGTTTATCGTCGGTTGTTAAGAGCAAGAGTCAAAACAAATATCTGTTTATCAAACACCTGATTATCGTTATTAGTTACTATCATACCAGTTCATGGTATATCACGCTCAAGGATTACGATAAGAGTATCGACCAAAACATACCTTTCTACTTATGTCCCCCACAATAGTAGTGGGGGACATATTGTTTTTGCCCTGTCTGTTGGTCTGTCTGTTGGTCTGTCTGTCTGTTTGCGCCAACTTTAACATTTTGCAATAACTTTTGCTATATTGAAGATAGCAACTTCATATTTGGCATGCATGTGTATCTCAAGAAGCTGCACATTTTGAGTGGTGAAAGGTCAAAGTCAAGGTCATCCTTTAAGGTCAGAGGTCAAATATATGTGGCCAAAATCGCTCATTTTATGAGTACTTTTGCAATATTGAAGATAGCAACTTGATATTTGGCATGAATGTGTATCTCATAGAGCTGCACATTTTGAGTGGTAAAAGGTCAAGGTCATCCTTCAAGGTCAGAGGTCAAATATATGTGGCCCAAATCGCTTATTTTATAAATACTTTTGCAATATTGAAGAAAGCAACTTGATATTTGGCATGCATGTGCATCTCATGAAGCTGCACATTTTAAGTGGTAAAAGGTCAAGGTCAAGGTCATCCTTCAAGGTCAGAGGTCAAATATATGTAGCCCAAATTGCTTATTTTATAAATACTTTTGCAATATTGAAGATTAGAACTTGATATTTGGCATGCATGTGCATCTCATGGAGCTGCACATTTTGAGTGGTGAAAGGTCAAGGTCAAGGTCATCCTTCAAGATCAGAGGTCAAATATATGTGGCCAAAATCGCTCATTTTATGAATACTTTTGCAATATTGAAGATAGTAACTTGATATTTGGCATGCATGTGCATCTCATGGAGCTGCACATTTTGAGTGGTGAAAGGTCAAGGTCATCCATCAAGGTCAGAGGTCAAATATATGTGGCCCAAATCGCTTATTTTATGAATACTTTTGCAATATTGAAGATAGCAACTTGATATTCGGCATGCATGTGTATCTCATGGAGCTGCACATTTTGAGTGGTGAAAGGTCAATGTCAAGGTCATCCTTCACAAGGTCAAGGTCATCCTACAAGGTCAAACATCATATAGGGGGACATTGTGTTTCACAAACACATCTTGTTAAAAGTCGTAATTGTCGCACCTTGTTATTATCAAACATATCTATGATGTCTTTTTGAAGCACATTCATAAAGGTCATTATCAACACATTGCGTCGCATATTTACCGTCTTATTATCCCTTCTCCGTCGGTGGCATTTTTTGTATTTTGTAAAGTCGATACTTTTCATTTAAACGTTAATTTTTGTTATCAATTATAGTAACAGATTGCGCTGTTATTTATGAGTGTAAATCCACTTTATTCTGCACCATACGGTCTTAGCGGATACGTGTTTGCGAAGCTTTTTATATACCCATTATAGCCATTAGGTACCAGGTTTGAATAACTATGGTGCTTATTTTAAAGCCACCTTTTGTAGCCGTTTAAAATTTAACAACAGTGCTGCTGTTGAATAGCTATTCGCTGATTGCATGACGTTGATAGTAGTATGTTTATTCAAGACCAAACTGTATATGGTTCAATAAATAGTTCGTTAATTGCTATTCAAAGATCTAGCAATATTTTTTGCGTACATTTCTTTGGAGAGGCATTAAGCAAACAATTACAATTGCGCATATAATCTTACCTTTATTAAATGATGTATACAATCACTTTAGTGTTCGCAGTTTGCCGTATTATGTAGTTTGCGCTTTAACTTCGATTTGCCCAGCACTCAGTCTGTCAAATCCATTTTGTAATCCAATAAATGTTAACAACAAACATTTTATTATTAAAATTACAACGTTCCGACTTAACAGCTTTTCCTCGGTTATATACTCAATATCAAGCTTTACACTAGTATTTTTTTTTCTAATCACGATTAAGAACGAAACGGCTGAAGAATTCCCAATTTATATAAATATGTTGTTCTTAAAATATTTGCTTATTACAGTCCCAATAAGAGACGCGTCGGCTGATTTTCTGAAAATACCAAATGTTTTGGTTTCAGTTGTATGTCGTCCGCACACGTTAACAAACTGTTTCGCTAAAATCCTGCATCAAATTTCATAGGTTTGAATAAGAGACCGAATGTCATGTAAACAAAGACGCCTTTCGTGTCGCTGATTTGCAAAACACACGAATGTTTAGAATTAGGGCCTTACATTAAGGCAGGTTTGGCTTTAGATATCGGGTAACATCGGGCACTCCTCGCTTTGTGAACAGCAAGTTAGTCACACTAAACAATCCCTATTCGTAAAGTGTTATCAAGTGCTTATGACGTAAAATAAAAATAGTTGTTTGTTTCCACTGACGCGACTTAGAAATTTTGTTCATGAAGACTCTAAACTTTTTTGTGCAGGATATTAATATAATGGTAACATGAACTTTTACATATATCCATAAAGCTATTACCAAACCGATTTTTAAATTGGAAATCTCCTATATGTATTTAAAGACTTAACAGACAAAAAAGTTGGCCGACCTACCTACCAAATTGCTTAAATGTTATGATTATTGCTTTAAACATGGGGACGTAGAGGTATGATAAACAGAAAACCGGTTTTGTCCTATCGTTGTGTAATATATCAGGCTCGTCACGGATAAAACAACAGCATACAACCAGCTATTCTCTGAGTGAATGGACTTATCACCAGGAAAGCTCGATAAATCAATGATTTATCAATATTGTTCAAAATGCGACTTTGTGAAACTTTTTACAATTGTTTGCTAAGTTGTATAAGGTATGTAGCAATCACTCGTTTAAGTATGGTATCCGTCAATTTCAAACAAAAAATCATTAAAGCTTGTTTACATCGGTCTCACGTTGTAACATAAATTTGGATGACTTGGATATTGGATGGAACAATAAAACAAATAACTTTAATATCTTGATAATACTATTATTGCTACTACTACTACTACTAATACTACTACTACTAGTAGTAGTAGTAGTAGAAGATCGTGAATATTGCAACGTTCCGTATTGACAACCATTTTGAGACAACATGCTTAATGGCAAAATCACTTTACAACTGTATTTGTTTTTATCTAATCACGCTTTAAAGTGCAACAATTATTCCAATGTATATATGTCTGGGGTTTTAAAGTTTTGTTGTTGGTTATTATAGTCACAATACGAGACGCGTTGGTTAATTGTCGGAAAATACCAAATTTTTCGGTTTCGGGTATTTGTCGTAAGCACACGTCAACAAAATGTCGCGATGCAATATGTATCAAATTACAAAAGTTTGCAGAAGAAACCAAATATTATAAAGACAAAGACGCGTGTTGGTTCGTTAATGTGCAAAACAAATGAACGGGTAGGATTACGGCCTAACAATAAGGCAGCGTTGCCCTGAGCTATCGGGTAGCATCTGTCATTCCCCGCTTTGTGGATGGCAAGTTAGTTAGTTGCATTATTTAGCGATCCCGTTTTGTGAGGTGTTATCGAGATCGTAACTAAGGCGTGAAATGACAAGAGTTGTTTGTTTTCAATAACCCGACGCCCCTATTCGTTAATGACGACCCTACACTCTTTTGTATTGTAAATTATTATATTAACATTTTCATATGCAGAAAGATATGCAGCATGTAATACATGGGACTTGTCTTGTCAAAGATGGTGTTGCTCTGATCAAATATCGTTTGATCTTGGCAGAAGATTAAGTTGTATTGACCTGTAATGTTTTACATTTTGTACTTTATCAAAGACGTGTTCTAATGTTATAATAAAGTTTCTTGATGTGATATAATCAGGTGAACATGTCAAAAATATATGTTAATATGAAAACAATATGAAAATAATGCTTGATCATGTACTACGTTCCGATTAAATCAAAAGCATATGCTAGTATATGTCTAAAATACGTGTCATTAAATAACAATAAGGTTTTATCATATATTTGTATGTAAAAAGTATTGTATTGATGCTAATCTGTCGTTTTATCATATGCATGGATCAGCTGAACTTTTGAAAGGTATATGTTAGTGTTCTCAAAAAAGGTATACTTATTATAAAATGGTTTTTCATCATAGGCTACGATCAGATAATAATCTTGTCAAATAATACAATAAAATGTAATGACATTTACTCATTTTGTTTTATAGTCGCGTAATGTCAACTTGTCCGATCTGCGTTTGTTATATCTAACAGCTGTTATTAAACACTTTTTGGTATTCAATTTTATAATAATTGAGCCTGTAATAAAATAAAAAGCTAGTGGAATTTTGCATTGAGACGATATTAATAAAACATTGGATAAGAGCGAAATTTAGTTGAGCTCAATATCGTAAAAGTCATCCAGTAACGATCAGTCTGTAAATGATTCACAAACTTTACTTGACAAAGGAGTCGCTGGTCAATTACTCAAATATTGCTTTACGTTAAACACTTTTTCTTATGTTTCCAAGCCTCTCACTTACATTAAAGAACATGATTCACAAACTTTACTTGAAAAAGGAGTCGCAGGTCAATTACTCAAATATTGCTTTACGTTAAACACTTCTTCTTATGTTTCCAAGCCTCTCACTTACATTAAAGAACATGATTCACAAGCTTTACTTGACAAAGGATTCGCTGGTCAATTACTCAAATATTGCTTTACTTTGAACACTTCTTGTTACTTTTCCAAGCCTCTCACGTAGATTAATGAACATTTAGTGTGTTCATACATATATCAGACGGAAGGAATGTATTTTTACTTCCTGATTATTCAGGTGAATTGCTAAAAAGCGGCCTTGTGGGTGCAGGGTTAGGTTTAGTTTCTGTTCGGAATGCTATTTAAGATTGAATTGTTTGAATTGCGTGTTTAGATCTCTATCGTTCGTGTCTTTAAAACAGACACATCACAATCTTATTGTTGTTGATTTTTTTTTATACATAACTTCCTTATGGTTGTTTGTGTTACATTATTATTGAAGTAAAATAACTTCCTCGAATGAATGTTTACTGCATTACTAAGAGTATCACACCACATTTACCATTGTGTGATATACTAAACAATAATTGGCTGATATGATTGCCAGCGTTAATATCTGATCTAAATAAAAGATAAAACCAGAATGGTATGTTTGGTTCGAAGCACTCGTTATTTGCTAACGCAGATGTATTTTGTGCTAGTAGTGATTTAATTTTACTATTAAACTGTACACTGGTATTTGCACTTTCCTCATTAAGAATTTGATAATGAGAGTGGAATTTACATGAATAATATGAATACCTTCACTTTGAGTAAGTGATGGGGTTTATTAATGAAACCCAAATGTTGACGTGTCTTTTTTTTCTGTACTGAAATGTGTCCGGACTGTAACATGATGCATATGCTTATTTGCTAATAACTTGGCACAAAGGTTCACCTATACGAGACAGTGTGTTTCACTCAAGAACTACGAGGCTATATTCAAGGTCATTGTGAAACTTTGAGGTTATAGTAGACATTAAGAACTCGACTGTTAAGTAGGGGTTTTCAAGGTCGATCCCCTATGTTTTCAGCTCACCTGAGCTCAATGTGCTCATTTTAGCTTTTGTCCGTATTCGTTGAGCGTCTTCTGTCATGCGTCGTCAATATTTACCCTGTGAACACACTAGATCGATTGACCAATCTTCAAAAAACTTGGCAGTCTTGCTGACATGGTTGTATTGTAATCTTGAGAACACTTTAGCAGACACATGATTTCTATCCCAATGAGCATGATTCGTTATTAAAACATTGTTTTAATGATATATCAGCCGAGTTCAAAATTAAGTTATGATAAAATGCAAGCTAAAGAGCCACATTTCCGATAGGAACATCACTGACAAAATGCTAAGAAAAGTTTAGTTCCTAAGGTTCTTCTCAGTCGTGTATATCCTATCTAACGTCTGGTCTGGATATACCGGTAAGTAAATAGTGATCCATGCAATAATACACAGATTGATTATTGAATCTTACAGACACATTATATAACCATATACCGTTTCAAATTATTAAACGTTTCCACTTAAATGTCACTGTATTTACTAATGCGCCGATTCAACAAAACAATAAACAAAAAATCAACTAAGATGGTCCATTTGTTCTGTTCGTAGCAAGTGTAGCAGTCATTGCTTTAAAGTAAATATGAGGTTCAGAAAATAAATATTGCATAATGAGAAATTGTTAATAGTCGATTAACTTGACCAACAGCAGTAGCGATTTATCGAATAAATGATCGCTGATATTTGACGTGTCGCCATAAATTGGTCATGGTTTTCGGGAGTTTGGTCTCTTTTTTTCAGCCCATTCGTCCACACATCTTTAATTTGACTACTTCGAGTGTCCTTGATACCTGATTATATTTATATGTTTCTTTTGTAGAATTTAACTAATATGTAAACGCCGCTTTTAACTCGACCATAGGTCAATAATTGTCCGTTACGCCGCCAATTCTGCCGACCGTATCCGTTTTGCATTATGTGATATTTATAGTTCACTTTCTTCAATTAATTGCACGATTAACCAATAGATCATTAAAACTAAACTTAATTAACGAATACGACTTTTTTACGTGCGCCGGTTTGTCATACTCGAAATGATTTATCACCAGTATTTCTTAACTTACATGTGTTTTTAGTTCATATTTCGTCTCCAAATGCCAACATGGTTAATTGCATGCCTGGCAAAATGTAGGAACTACCATGCGCACAATAACACAGCAAAGCAATTTGTCAGTCCTCGTCTAAATATAATTTCGCATTGTTATTATACCATGCGCAAAAATAAAACACAATTGAAAATGCTTTTCTTACTAGGCAAAAACAAACTGCTCCAAACTGAGCGAATAAAGACTTTATTTCAATTATTTCATTAGTCCTATGTATTAAGCGCGTGCCATTAACTTACGAATATTCTACTTAACTAAATACTATTGCCAATGAAAATTTGACTTTGGAAAACGTTGATATAGCCTATTGACTCAAGAGTGGTCCGAACCGCAAGTAAGATGCCATCTTGTGCTTTAAAACGCGCATTACACGAAAAGGGTACTTCTGTACTTAAAAAAGTCATTTTTCTAAATGAAGAATTATAACAGTTGACCTTTTTGGCCTCGTAAAGTGTAGTATTCCTATAATATTTGATTTGTATCTATGATATCAAAATTTACATCCCAACACCTTTCCATCAAACTCTTATCTTAATATCGCTCCACCAATCAGCGATCGATAAATCTGGAGCCCTGATGCTATTGGTTCTTCGAAAGAAAATGGTAAATATGAATTGGTGTAACTGAATCTATTTGGTTTATGTGCCTCAGACAGTGGGAATCAATATTGATAAGTTAGTGGCGTGAATTTATACCATTTTCAGATCCAAATGCAATCTTGAAAAGTGCGAATGTCAGATTAAAATGTGTATAATTACCGAAATCTTCTTTATTGAACTTAAATTAATTTTTGAAAATGACCCAACATAGATTGATAAATGTCATAAAGAAATGTTTATTATGAATTATATTACGTGCATATGTATAACATGGATAATTTCGGTACTCGCTCCGCGTTATTTACCGAAATCCATATTTTAAATCTCTTTTTTGTGTCAGAAAGTTTTTAAACAATGTGTAACAATTTTCATTAATACCATCCATAAATGCTGTTGTAGGAGTATTATGAATTACTTATACCACCATTAAACGTGGAAACTCGATACCCTCGCGAGCGTCTAATATTGGCATCTTAGCGTTACATGTACCGAACTCCCCGTGATAAATCGTTAATTGTTTTCAGAATATGACGAATATTTGCACGTTAAATTATACTGCTTGATAAATGTCCTATAACCAATAATGAATATTATTAACAACATCGTTATATAAATGGGGGATTACGATACCCGCTCGGCGTCGGAAAGCGTGGTTAACTTACCAAAATCCCAGTTATGAAACGCTATATCATGTCAGATACATGTAACAACAATGTTTATTAATATTTTCTTAGTTACATGAAGGATTTCGTTACCCGCGCAAGCAAGCATCTGAGAAAGTTTTTAACTTTACAAAATAACATTTATAGCTATTTTCATTAAACAAAACGTAACTAATCGTGTTTGCATTTATACAATAAAGACGTGCTACAATACCATTTTACTAGTGTTATGAGGGATGATTCAAAAGTTCATCAAAATCATCCGGAATATTGCGTTATCTACAAGCATATACCACCTTTTGGTGTTAGCTTGTCGATGTATCTAACCGCTAAGTAACGTGATTAATAGAGAAGAGTGTTCGTCTTCCAGGAGATTTGTTGATTGTTCCTGAGATAATGTGTTTCTTATGATTTGCCAATCTTATATTTCATATATGCTTCATAGGTTTGACCAGCCAGTCAGCATATGTATACCAAATTAAAGGACAAAACTCAGACAAAGTTCAAAACATGGTGTTATTTATTATTATTATTATTATTATTATTATTATTATTATTATTATTATTATTATTATTATTATTATTATTATTATGTGTGAAAATATTAAATCTGAATTGATTAGACACTTATGTTTATTAAGTATCATTTGTTTATTGTGTATTTATACACGAAAATGAGTATAGTGTTTGGAATATTAAAAAAAAAGTTGAATGTGGATAGCAAGTAAATGCCTTTTCAATAATTTAATTAATAATTTTATATACATATGCACCATATTATTTAGCGCACTATGCATTAGTATGATACTTATTCAATTTATAATGTCTTGCAAATAACTTGATTTTAAAGATACAATCCGGTAAGTATTAATAAAATAGCTGAAATATATTTTTAAATCAACAACAACAGTAAATAACCTTAAAACATATTAAACGGCCAAACACACAACCGCAAGACAAAAATTAGCATGTTGTATTAAGCAATCCATACATCAAATTGCGTGATCTATTGCATAATTTCTGAGAAATTACATTTTAACAGGGACACGGGATAGTATGCCAATCAAATTTTAATTCAAAAGCAATAGTTAACAATACATTTATATTTGTGATGTGTATAATATACGTGAATGTGCATTTCCGGCGTTTATAAGTACATGACATGAATTTTACATATTTACCAGTCAATACATTACTAATGGGTATTGACGATTGACCTAAACTCGTGTTTCTATTAATTATACCACATTCTCAGTCTGAACGGTTTCGACTCGGAAGTGGTCAATCATGTATGGTAATCATAATTCTTGGAAACCTTTATCTTTCTATTAATATCAGTTGCTTCGAAAGCTTCGGATTGATAGAGACTCTATAGAGTCCTTATATTAGGACTAACCAGTAATTGATATCTTTGGAAAGATTATAATATGGCTACCATAGTTAGTGAACCTTGTACCCTCCGGAGCAGGGCGGACATATGCGTTGCACCGGTTTATCCTTGTATTGCGACATAAAATTGCGTTATACATGGATAAAAAACATATAGCCTAACACTTTTATTTTATTTATTTGTCCGTCATAACTCGATATTGTATGGTTTTGTTTTAAAGAGCTCACAAACGCATGCGTATGTTGGCATTAACCAGCCTTATAGAACAATTTAACAAAATAGCTTTATATTTATAATTGTCACAGAAGCAATAAAATAAAAATATATTGAGGTTAGCTTTATAATCCACCCGATACGCGATATACGGTTCTGTGGAAAACAATATTTTTTCCACAAAACCGTATATCACGTATCGGGTCAGTAACTAACCCTGCTGTAACGATTATATAACGTCAACTACTTTCAATCTCATCTAATTAACAAGGACAAACACTGATTTTAATAACTAGTATTAAAAAATATTAAAATCAAGAACATTATACATGTGTTACAATAACAAAACTTGTCTACTGCCCCATATAGTCTACTGACACCATATAGAATATATGGGGTCAGCATACTGCCCCATACAGTCTACTCATATAGTCTACTATCATCATATTGAATATATGGGGTCAGCATGAGACGTCAAACAGCCATTGAGAGAATACTATTTTGTAGGTGGCGTGTCAGGGTTAGTTACTGACCCGAAACGGGTTATATCACGCAATCTACAAAATACTCTTGAATGTCCATTCATCAGTCGCATGATGATAAAATAAATATATTTGGACAAACAATGAGCAAACAATAACAATAGCGAATATACTCTTACCTTTATTAAATGATGTATCATTAGCTCATTGTTCGTGGTTTTACGAATTCCTTAGCTTGCGTTTAAACTGCGATTCTTACAGCACTCTGAATGCAGTCAGTCGAATCCTTTTAATAATGCAAAACATATAATAATAACAAACATAGATTATTTAACTTACACCGTTTTGACTTAATAATCTTTCTTAGGTAAAGATGGAAACTCAGCTTTTTCACAGTAGTGTTATTTTTTATCGAGTCATGATTTATAATGAAACGGCGAAAGAATGTCCAGTTTATATAGGTATAATGTTCTAAAGTTTTTTTGTAATAATACCAGTATTCACATAAAGACACGCGTTGGCTAATTTTCGGAAATACCAAATGTTTCGGTTTCAGGTATTTGTCGTCAGCACACGTCAACAAAAGAGCTAGATAAAATCTGTATCACAATACGAAGGTTTGTAGAAAAAAACAAATATTATGAAAACAAAGACGCTTGTCGAGTCGCTTATGTGAAATAGAGAATATATGGTAGGTGCCGAAAGGAGAAAGTTTATCCGGTGAGGCTTAGAAAAAGAAAATATTTTTCTTTTTCGGGCCAAACCGTATAAACTTTCTTTATCTCGACACCAACCATGTATTCGATTCGTCCTGCTTCATGCCGTTGACACATTTAATCAAAGACAAATGATTAATTGACATAACAATATAATTATTTTTGTCGGTCCTCCTACATTACTGACGACCGAATAACTACCGATTGTGTCACGTAAAAATAGTTCCACATTAAACTGTTCATTTTTATACTTTCCTATTGAAAAAATAAATAAAAAACGAATCGAGAATGTAATATTTTTTCTTGGTAAAAATGAAAATATTATTTTGTCTGAGAAATGACGTCACACTAGATGCGTCATAAATTGCGTAATCAAGTAAATGAAAAATGATAAATACGGAAAGCTGGTTTTGAAATATATTTTAAAGAAGAAAAAAGTATGATATAAAAAATTATAATATAACGATAACATTCATGCTGCGTCCCAATAAATTTCAAAGGTCAAATATTATAACTTTTAAATCGGCGCGTATGAATACATACTTACGGTTAGATCACGGTCATGTGATGTACTGCCGGATATCAACTATATAGTTTATCCGACCCTGCTTTATTTCGTCAATGTTTGCAACAGAGGCAGGATACAAACAGATGCATGGTTTGGAATAAGGGCTTACAAAAAGGCAGCCTAGTCTTTAGATATCGGGTAACATTTGGCACTGCTCGCTTTGTAAATAGCAAGTTGGTTAATTAAACAATCCCAATTCGTTAGGTGTTATCAGAGCTCCAGATAAGGTTTTGTGAAATTCTTAAATTACTACCAGATTTTCAAAAAGAATTCTTAACTCTGAAATTTTATTCTTAACGTTACTTCTAAGTTTTGGAAAATAATTCTTATTTTTTCTAATTGACCTAAAAATAAATTATAATGGTTATTTTCATGCAAAAAAAAATCAAAATAAACATACTAGCAACTTTATTTATACGAGTTCAACAGTGTCTTGTCAGTATTATACAATTTTATTTTTCCAATACCTTCATATGCCCAAACTGTGTTTAGATTGCATGCCTTAGATGAATTTTTACATATTTCACATTTAAAACGGGTCTCCCCTTCAATCTTTTCAACGATTAGCCACGAGACCTGTCCCTTCCACTCGTTCAATGTTTTTTTGTGTTTAAGTTTAGACCCGTCGTGTCGCGTTTTTGTTTAGCTTTTCCGACTGTGTCGGCAACTGAACATACAACATCGTATAAGATCTTTTCTATAATGTCTTTCTAAACATTTAACGTCGGCTCACTTTGCGTACAATATGTTAAATGGTGTTTTTGGACGCTTTGCAGTTTTTTAGGACGCTCTCTGGGCGCCGCCATTGTTTTTTGACAGATAGACTGTATACGCCGCTTTTATTGGAAAAAAAATGCGCTTTGTTAAACAAACCCGATAACCATTCTATATAAGCACCGCAAAGATCTTCAATACGCGAAACGAACTCAATAAAAATCGATACGAACCGATGTTAAAATAATATTCGTAACTTGATTTTGTAATTCTTAATGGTACGACAAGATTTTAAAATAAATACGTAACGGACTTGAAAATAATTCGTAATTACGAAAATACGACCCTTATCTGGAGCTCTGTGTTATCGAGTGTCTAAGGCGTAGAATAAAAAGAGCTGTTTGTTTACTCTAATCCGACTGAACACATCGAATGCCGAAGGCGTACCATAACAAGAGCACCGCCTAGCGGGTGCAGACCGCTCATCTATTTTTCTTTTTAAATGTGAAAGGACCTATCTCAATACTACAATCAAAAAGGGGAGGGGGGGCGGATAAGGGTGTATAGTGTGGGTGTGGTCATGTATACATTATCTTTCAAAAATGAAAAAAAATGGGGGAGGGGGATTCTTGGGTGGGATGGTTGGACAGTCTTTCAAAAATAAAATAATAAAAATAAATATTTGTGCCTTTTTAACCACTTTTCAACTACACTACTTGATGACTCTTCTGTCATTTTTTGAAGAATTATGTTATTCATTTCCAAGCTCTTGATCAAGAGCATTGTATGTCTACAGTTAAAATCAGCATGTTTGCAGTGCACAATTTTTACGTGCTCAAGCATTCACTGATATGGAACTCAAATATTACATTACTTCTAAGCCTTTGTCTGATTCGTCCAAGCCCCTCGCGTATGTTAGTGGACAATAAACTGGTCACAAACATATCAGACTGAAGGAATTTCTTTTTACTTTTTTACTTCCGGATGATTCACGTACACGTTTGTAGAACCCTCGTATGGGTGAAGGGTTAAGCATATCTAGTTTCGTATGGTACGCTTGTTCAGACCGATTGAATTGCGTGTTTAGATCTCTATCGCGCGAAGCTTTGCAAAAGACACATCACAATCATATTGTGTTTTTTTGTCGTTGATACATAACTTCCATGTGGTTGTTTTTGTTACATTATTTTGAAGTAAAAATAACTTCCTCGAATGGGTGTTTACTACATGCTATCAGAGTATCATGCGTCATTTACCATTGTGAGAAATACTGAACAATACTTTACTGAATTCATTGCAATTGTAAACTTCCAATCAAAATAAAAGATACAATAAGACTGGTTAGTTTAGTTAACATCATTTTGCACGTGATAACACACATACACATATATATCTGTTTGACATCCCAGTTTTTTTCGAGATTAAATAGTAAGTATTTCAGCCTTTAACGCATCATTTCATGAATAAAAGTCATTTACGAATTTCATTGATTTTAATCATATACAATCCGTTTCATATCTTGTTGTGTGTTTTTTGTTGAGAGTTTACATTTCATATATTTGGCCAACCGTTTATGTTGACCGATACCTGCTATTTGCGTTTAGTTTATTAGATTTTTAGTGTGATGACTATCACATTAAGAACTAATTTCCAAATTTAAACATTGTGTATTTTTCACATGTGTGTAAAAATGTTATCGTTATGATAAATATACAAATTATTTATATTTGTATTGCTTTATACAAAAAAACGATTCTAGTGCGAACAGGCTGTCCGTTTTGTCTAATGTTGTGTATACCTTTTGTAACTCGCTGGATATTGAATTGTTTTATTGCATTTTATACATATTTATAAAAAATACTTTTTAGAAGAAAAGCATAATAAATTGAGTAGATCAGCCATGCGTGTTACTATGTTATAACAACCACACTAAATGGTCCCTACAGTGCACTCCTCCATGATCAAATCGTGGACAGTTACTTAGGAAACTGATGATGGCTCCAGAGAGCAATCCATTCTAAAATTGTACATTTGATATGTAATATCGTCAAAACGTGCATTTCGACACGTAAAGCCTTTTACAAATTATCATTGAATGTATTAAATACAGCTTTAATTGATTTGATGAATTCTCCAAGGAGCATAATTGTTTTAATCCAAAACACACTTAACGCATCAGTAACAAGTTGTAAATGCAATCAACCCATTTATGACTAGCGTCTAGAAAAAAGGCCTTGGCAAATAGTGTAGACCCAGATGAGAAACCGCATGATGCGGCGTCTAATCAGGGTCTGCGCTGTTTGCTGAAAGGACTTTCTTTAAAAAATATTCTAAATATAGTTATAAATATTCTATACATCCCTAATTTTGGAAATAAATTGAACCAATTTAGAAGGATAAGAGTGGCCACTAGGCATAAATGGGTTAAACAGCGCACATATATTTCATTTTGATCGTTTGTACCGATAAAAACCTAGCGCAGTGTATTCTGCACACGTAAAACATCACATCATCTGCATGGGAAGCGTGTGTCTTTTAAAAGTTGTGTAGTGCATTTTAACAAAATTATGTTGCAAATGACTGAGAATGATTTAGATAATGAAACAGTCATTATACATTGTACGATGATTAAACAGAAAACTCGGACAAAATGGATTAAGTCTATTGCAATACTCGAAATGTGATTTTATATAAAGTAAAGATAGCACAGTTTGAGCGTCACAGACAATTATGGACGCTGATTTTCAGACATCAAGTCTAACCCATTTGGTAAAGAGGCAATTTGTACTGCCCTTGGTGAATTGAGCACACAACAGCGGAATCCACATGAAAGCATACAATGTATTATTGATAAAACGATTCGAATTTTCTAATGTTACAATTTAGTCATGTATAAAAGATTTACCAATTGGAACTTCAGGCCTACAAGCTATGATTCACTCACAAGACATGCATGCTATATAACTTCAGAACACACGCAGAAAGGAGTTTGATCAATGAATTTTTTATTTATTTAATAAACTTTTGCCCTCATTCTCTTCCACAGCTACCTGGAACAATTACTCAAGCTAATTGGAAAGAGGGCAAGTGTTTTTTGTCAAAAGGGCACATTTGCCATCGCAGTAATATTATCCCATATTATATTAATACAACCATATGCCCTGCGAAAATTTGAGTTATTAAAACTTCAAATAAAATTTGCTGTATATTAAAATGTAGAGATAGAACAAGAGTGCCAAACTGTCACAAAATACGCCCGTTCGAACGTTTTGGACACCATGCTCAATGCTTGAAATGCACAAAGTGACCTCGAGATCTAGTTATTGACCCGGCATGACCCATATTTGAACTTGACCTAGATATCATTTAGATGTAACATCTGACTAAATTTGGTGAAGATCAGATGAAAACTACTACAATTAGAGAGCGGACACCATGCTAAATGCTTGAAATGCACTATGTGACCTCGTTTTTGACCCGACATGACCCATATTCGAACTTGACCTACATATCATCTAGACACAACTTCTGTCCACATTAGGTGAAGATCAGATAAAAACTACTTCAATTAGAGAGCGGACACCATGCTAAATGCTTGAAATGCACTAAGTAACCTCGTGACCTAGTTTTTGACCCGGCGTGACCCATATTTAAACTTGACCTATATATCATCTAGACACAACTTCTGACCAAATTTGGTGAAGATCGGGTGAAAACTACTTCAATTAGAGAGCGGACACCATGCTTAATCCTTGAAATGCACTAAGTGACCCCGTGACCTAGTTTTTGACCCGGCATGACCCATTTTCGATTTTGACCTAGATATTGTCTAGAAACAACTTCTGACCAAGTTTGGTGAATATCGGATGAAAACTATTTGAATAAGAGAGCGGACACTGCTGTGGACGCCGCGCACCAAGGGTGAAACTATAATACGTGCCGTTTTTAAAAACGGGCGTATAAAAAGGGCATGGCAGGGATCTGAAGGAGCAGGGTGAAATCTCAGGGCTTTAGGCTGCTACATCTTTCTGTTCAGGCCCATCTAGAGCAATGCTGCTGCATCTTTCTGTTTAAGCCTAGCTGGAGCACTGCTGCTGCATCTTTCTGTTTCGGCCTAGCTGGAGCACTGCTGGAAGAATTGAGGCCTGTTTAGGCCTAGCTGGAGCACTGCTGGAAGAATTCAGGCCTGTTTAGGCCTAGCTGGAGCACTGCTGGAAGAATTGAGGCCTGTTTAGGCCTAGCTGAAGCACTGCTGGAAGAATTGAGGCCAGTTTATGCCCAGCTGGAGCACTGCTGGAACAATTGAGGCCTGTTTCGGCCAAGCTGGAGCATTGCTGGAACAATTGAGGCCTGTTTAGGCCTAGCTGGAGAACTGCTGGAACAATTGAGGCCTGTTTATATCTAGCTGGAGCACTGCTGCTGCATTTTTCTGTTTATGCCTAGCTGGAGCACTGCTTGAACAAGTGATGACAGGATGCCTTTTCTTTTACACCATACAAGAATGTAAATAGAGAATAATAGGTTGGTGACGTGAATGGAGAATGGTTATCTGGCAAGTCGGAGGAATTTATCAGGTGAGCCGAAAGGGGACCCAATAAGATCCTCCGACGAGCCAGATATCCAATCTCCATCCACGTCAACAGCCTATTAATCTATTTATCATGTCATACCACAGAATCCAACAAATTTTCTTTTAATTTCATGCCTTTTTTCACCATTCATTTACATTATAAGAGTTTAACCTGAGAATTTCACTGGTATAATGACATAATTTCTCAAACAATGACATCATTTCACAGTAACTTTTCGGTTATTAGGTTACCTGATCACCTAGCTTTTTTACTTTTGGGTTATTAGATTACCTGGCTATCAGGCTGATTTAAAGGCATGTGACAGGATAAAATCATATACAAATCAAATAAGATATACATGTATTACAAAGATGTTCATGAAAAAACACAAAATAAAAACGTTTTAACAGTAAACATGTTTATTTATGATGCATGGTGTCATGCATAAGACCATATCTAGTACTCTCATCAAAAGATGCCTTGATTTTGATACAAGCAGTCACTTAAGCAACAACAAGTTGGCTACATCATCACACACATCACATGATATTTCAAAGTTAATGCCAATGAATTAAATCAAGGCAAAAATTGATATTGATGAATGTTTCCATAACACAGTAAACTCCTTGACTGTTGACTCCCTCATTTGCTTCAACTTATTCATACCTTAAAACAAAACATTGACAGAAGAAAGAATCCAACTTCAGTTGCACATACCAATATAATATTAACTTAATCTTTTACAAATTAATACAAAATATAGGGAAATTGCAGAAATCTATGACCATGTCCATCATCACTTCATTAATTCTTCCACTCACAGAAATCTATGACTATGCCCATTGTCACTTAATTACTACTTCTGCTTTCCTTATGTTTATCTATGACCATGTTCATTATAATTTCATTAATTCTTCTTCTCACAGAAATCTATGACCATGCCCATTGTCACTTAATTACTACTTCTGCTTTCCTTATGTTTATCTATGACCATGTTCATTATAAATTCATAATTTATTCCTGACACAGAAATCAATGACCATGTCCATTATCACTTCATCACTACTTCCTCTGCTTTCCCTTATGTTTATTCTGCCTCTGTTTCTGGAACGCTTGTTTCTTCATTTTCTGTTTCCGTGCTTTCACGATCTGCTCGGGTCTTTTTAACCCTGAGCCATTCTTGAACCCTGAGCCATTCTTGAACTTGTCTCGACTGTTTTTCTGAGTATCTGAGCCCATTGTGTGCCCTGAAATTTTCATGTAAAGGTTTGAGCGCAAAACTGCTTACATAGAAATCGATGCATATACAAGATATTCAGGCCCTATCTTTGAAGTTTGAAAAAAAGGTCTTCTGGACATATTTTTCAGTCTGAAGTCAACTTACACATGCATATAACATTGTTTGTTTTTCTGATGTGACTGATATTGCTTTCGAATCAATAGATCAAGTGATATGTGTTGTTCTTATGTGATGAAATATGAATTAATGTTATAAAAATAAATTATTAAAATTTGCTGAAAGCGTTGTTTTTACACATTATGCTATATAATTCACCTTCTGAAAGTAAAATATTCAATTTCCCCTCTAAACCGGAATTTCATCTCGGTCCTGGGGGTGTCCAGTTTAGAGGGGTTCCACTGTATATTGCAAAGTTATAGAAATATATAAGGCAAAGTTATGGTTGAGACAGGAATGTTTAACCTGTTTTATGGCAAAGTCGACTTTTAATCTATACTAGTAATTGTGACCTTGACTTTTGTTATAAGTGTTTTACACGCAACACACTGTCTCCTGATGTTGGTTACTTATGTTTGTTTTCTAAGTACAATAGCATGAAGAATGAAAAAGTTACAGTCCAAAAAGTAGTTTAATAGCAAAATTTGCACTTAAACCGAAAAGTGTTCCGTCAAGGTAGAGAGATGGATGTTACATGGGACAAATTGTCTAATGAATAGTTTACATCCGTGCCAAGTTATTTAAAAAATGCATCAATATATGGCAAATAAATGGCTGAGAAAAGAATTTGCAAGCCCCTATGGACAATTTGACCTTTAAACCTTGTGTGTCCTTGGCCTTGAAGGTAAAGAGACGGATGTTAATGTCTTCTTGTAAATGTTTACATTTGTGCCTGATAAAAAAAAATCCATAAACCTATGGAAAAGTCATGGCAAAGTCGGGTTTGACTGACTGTGTGACTGATGGTTTCCTGTTCAAAACGGATCATTGAACATCCAAAGCATATTAAGACTTTCATACCGTAATAGAAATACTCATTATCTAGAAATATGCAATGGAATCAAGAGGAATGGGATAAATTATCCCACTCAAAATTATGTATGTAACTGTTGTTTTTTTATTATAAATGTCTAGTGAAGGTGCGAAATTCCATACGTCTCCTGAAATGACCACCGCCCAGTATGGTCAGCCTGTTCTTTGATCGCTTGACTGGACTCGGGCCACCATCGTCTTCCTCATCTTCATCGTCCCTGACAACGGTAGTGTCCAGCCGAGACTTCTGTACCCAGTCTTTATAGGTGGACATTGTCAAGGAAAACCGTTTGGTTTGTTTGGATTTTTTACAGGTTTTAATCATGTATGATCAACTGTTCATTAACATCTTATCATAATACTATTGTGAAAATGTTAATAAAAAAGCATGTTTTTCCGCTGTGGAGACAATAAGCTATAACTGTGAAAACAAATGCCGCTCTGGGTCAGGTGTAAAAATGTTTTTTATAAGGTGCGAATAGTAACGGTTGCAGAAATACTTTTAACATCCTGAATGGTTTAAATTGGTTATTATAGTTTGGTTTTATTGTACTAAGGGACAGAACAATATAAGCCTAACATCGCATCTATTTTGCTTTCAAGATTTGGTTAAATTGCATGTTTTTTTCAGAGAATTATATTGGAAAAAATGAGCACAAACTTTTCATGGTATCCTATCATTCAGATAGATTGGATTACTTGTATCGCATTTTTACTTTATTATATCTTACATAACATTTTGTAATTTTCTTCAAAGGATATACATTGGACTTGTAGGAGGCAGATATTAGGGCCCCACTTTCTGTGCGTATTTTCTTCCTTTTTGGATCGTCTCCAGAATCCCTGACAAACTTCTTTTTCTTGCGGTCCCTAATTTAAGGGAAACATTCTTTATAAAGGGATCAACAATTTTTTTGAACGAACACACATGTTCAACAAGAGCACCGCATAACAGGTGCCACCCTCAGCTGTGGGTGCAGTTTTGAATAGATGAAAGCTTGTCAGATATTTTTTTTAAGAGGTCACAGTGACCTTGACCTTTGACCTAGTAACCCAAAAATGGGTGTGGCATGTAGAACTCATCAAGGTGCAGCTACATATGAAGTTTCAAAGTTGTAGTTTGAAGCACTTTCATTTTAGAGCCAATGTTCAAAACCTTGAAAAAATGTTAAGGTTTTAGCACGACGCAGACAGCCGACACGACGAGCTGGCTATGACAATACCTCGGGTTTTCTCCGAAAACAGCCGAGCTTAAAATGATATACAGTAAATTGTTAGCAATAACAAAATACCAGTCAACATATAGCACTTTTTCAATATATTTGGAAATGGACCATCACAGATATTTTATGACGACAAAATTGAACATTTGTGTCTCTAGCTCATTGTACAATGTGCAGATGTCATCATTTAAGAGTAAACTTAACAGCAAATGTTATTCACAAAGCCAGGCTAAATTATTCAACACACTGAAATTATCATTAATATTTGGTTCTGATGTAGCCTGAACTACTTTCTATCCAAATAGAATTTATAATAAGAATTTACAAAAAAATCTTAGTACAGAAGAAAACAAACTTAACACTTGTATGAAAAACCAACCATCTCATTGTGTTCTGTTGTTTTCTGACTGCACCCTCCTCGTCTCCAACAACTTCCAGTAAAACACTTGAGGCCTCACGGTCAAAACTACTGCCCAATCGTAACCTGGGAAATATTACACATAGGTTTAATCATTCCATCTGTCATAAGTTTATGAAAAAGATCATTATATTTATATTTCGCCTGCATTATGTTCATAAGTTTACAAGTTTATAGGTTTTGTAATTTGTTTATTTTATTTTCATGACTTTTTCATCAGAAATTGTTTTTGCTAAAAGAAAAAGAGGGCCACAATGGTCCTGAAGCACTAACCTTAGTTTTTGAGGTAACCAACAGTCCAAACATGATCTATAGACCTAGTTTTTAGACATGTGTGACCCAGATACGATCTGGATCTATATATTGTGTAGATAAACATTCTGACCAAGCGTTATAAAGATTGCATCATAGATGTAGTTTGATAAGGTTTTTCTATGATTGCACGTAGTGACCAAGTTTATATAGACATATGTGACCCAGATAAGAACTCGGCCAAGACATTTTCAAGATAGTCACTCCGAGCAAGTTTGATAAAGATGGGATGAAAAATGTGGCCTCTAGTACGATAAAGAGGTAAACATTGACCACACACGATGCAAGAAGACGGATGCTTTAAAAAAAAACTTGATTTAATATTGTTTTTAAGCTCACATGACCCAGTTTCAATCTCAGTTCAAACAAATGTTTTGACCAAGTTTCATGAAGATGAAGATTGGCCAATACATGTGACCAAGAGAGCAATAACAAAGTTTCATGATAGACATATAAGGAAATCTGCCTTGCCCCCTGGCCGCCATGTTTTTCATCAAACCAGAACCATTTTTTACCCAGTCAAGAAATAGAATAAATAAATCTTCTGACCATGATTCACGTAGATTCGACGATAAATGTGACTTCTACAGTTTTTACTATAGCCATATAAAGAAATGATACGCCTCCTGCAATGTTTTTGAACCAACCAGTCATTTTCTAACTCAGAGATTTTCATAAGAATAAATGTTCTCATACATTTGAGTGTCAAGCTGCTTTATCTTTAATTTGACATTGTGACAAAGCTTTTTTACCTCACCTGACCCTGTTTTTAAACTTGTCCAAGATATCATTGGGACAAATCTTCTGACAAGTTTCATGAAGATTGCACGATAAATGTGGCCTACAGAGTGTTGACAAAATAAATGTTGAAAAAGATGAGTTTGTGAAACACTATGTTCCCCCCATATATTTGACCTTGAAGAATGACCTTGACCTTTCACCACTCAAAATGTGCAGCTCCATGAGATACGCATGCATGCTTAATATCAAGTTGCTATCTTCAATATTGCAAAAGTTATGGCCAATGTTAAAGATTGATGCAAACAAACCAACAAACAGGAAGGGCAAAAACAATATGTCCCCCAGTTTGGACTTGGGCCGAATTTCTAACGGCCAAACTAGGCCCTGCCGATCAAAAGCTTGTGCTTAGGGGAACTTAAATCATACATATCAAAAAAACAAACAATTTTATATGCTTTTTTTTTAATGTTGATGGCCTTTTCTTATATCTTCCTTTTAAAAGTGAGGTATTGATAAATTTATGTACTGCACTGAAGACAATTTGAATGCGTCAAATCAGTAATAACCTGTTTCGCTCAATTCCAAATTGTAAACATAGGAAGACATTATGAATTGCATGGACTCTCTAAATATTGATACAATATGATGGAAATGTGATACTGAACTCCATGATGACTATCAAAAATAACAGACTACTATGTATACATGTGTTAACATTCTTGAATACATGAAAGTCAAGAAATAACAACTCCCTTCTGGAATCAGAGGAAGGGATGATGGCCAAACAAAAAATTTCATGACCAATGTACAAACTAGTTTGGAATGAAGTGAATTAATAATGTTTATAATCCTAAGAAAACATTTTTTTCTATTGCTCGGTACTAAGAATACTGATTTAAACAAGTTCAATACATATGAGCCGTGCTGAGAAAAGGCAGGCTTAATGCTTTCACTTTTAAGGGAGTCTCATTTATATGAAGACACAGTCTAGGCGGAAAGTGTTGTCCCTGATTATCCTCTGCCGACTGCACAGGATAAACTTGGAAATCAGTCCACACAGGCTAATCAGGGAGAACACTTTAGGCACATGCATTAAGCAGGCTTTTTCCAGAGCACAGCTCATGTATGAGTGTGAGCTCAGGTATGAAATGTATTGAAATTAAACTGTTGAAGTAGTTCTATGTATATATTATATGCTTGTCTTACTACCCTTGTTCACTCTGATAGTCAGAGGGTCTGTAAGAAATGTAGTTCTCTTCATCCCTCACTGGTTGCTTAGCAACCTTTCTCTTTTTGGACTTCCTGTCTAAATTGGAGCTGGTTTGTAACGTCTTCTCTGCTTGGTCAGATCCTTTTTTCTTCCCGCCAATCACTACGCTGAATGCATTCTGCAAGATTAGTACAAACAACAGATGTTAGTAAAAGGTATATGCCGCACAACCTGCAGCAGTCGTCTGATGACCTTGACCTTTGATCTTTTGATTTTAACATCATTTGTGGTCATCCTTCATGAAGACTAACCACTTTACATGATCCTTAGAATTGTCTAAGTATTGAGTGAAAGCAATTTTCAGTTTACAAGCACATGTGACCTTGATCTTTGAATTGGTGAACTAAAATCAATAGGCATTTTTTCCTCCAAAAATATCTGCATACCAATTAAGATGATCATAGGTCCTACCTTTCCCAAGATATCGCCCTGAAACTAATTTCTTAATACATGCTAATCTGACTCTGACAAATTGACCTCGTCACTTTAAAATCAAAATGAATTTAGTTCTTTCTCCCATGTAACAGTTATAATACCAATTTGCAGGATCTTAGTTCAAAGCACTCACAAAATATAGTGCGGAAAGGAATTGACTTTTACAAATGCCTTGGAGAAATATAAGTAAGCGAATGTAATAGCTTGCTTTTGAAGCAGAAATGTGGAAAAAAATTGTAAAAGTTAGTACACATTAAACAAAAACTGAAGTTATAAACCTTATAACAATAGGAATATTAAACAGCAGCAAAAGAGCCGTTATGTGTAAAATATTAATTTCAGTCTCAGACTGGTATCATACATATATAGGATCTGGCACTAGTTGTCATATCATACCGAGCCTCTGGCGAGCTTACTAACACATTTTCTGGACGAGTTTAATAAAAAATGGTATGATATGACAAAGAGTGTCAGATATTTTTTATCACATGCTTTTAAATGAGCAAATTAAATAAATATTTACGTAAACATAATGATAAATCCCCAATGTCGTTTACATTTCGTGACGTCATTTGACGTTGCAACGTCATTTCAGCAAAATAACAAAATGCGATTGGTCAATAAACGAAAACCAAGCCAATGAAAACGCTTAAAAATGTTGTATTACACATGTGTAATATAAAAAAATATGTAATCGTTATGTTACATGGAAAACAGGGTATGGCATGTGATAAATTTGTTTATGACATTGTTATTAAATTCTACATTGTGAACAGCATGCCTTCTAGATTGATGCTAAACATATTAAACCCATAAATGTCAGTTAAAAACCTTTTGTGACCTTAGGCTAAATTTGTGTTTGTCTTATCAACTTTAAATAAAAATTTTGGATGACATATTATGCGATAAAAATGTATTGCATGTCACCTCCATGATTCTCTTTCATATAAATGGGAAGCTAAATGCTTTCAAAATAGTACATTGTATTCTGAATTTTTTGTGTTGCATTTAACTCCCAAAAAATAACCATTTACAAACACACATAAGAAACTAAATATGGGTAAGTAATCAAAGTACAAAGCATTGTTCTGCATCTAAAGCATGTAATGATAACATGATGCCCCTTAAGCGTTCACTTGAGTTAGAGGCACCCCAGTGGCCTAGTTCTTTACCACATTAGACCCATATTCAATCACAGCCAAGATATTGTCAAGATAAAAATTCTGACCAACCAAGGTTAATAAATACTTGATAAACAAGCAATGTGTTTGTAAAACACTATGTCCCCATATATTTGACCTTTGACCTTAAAGGATGACCGTGACCTTTCACCACTTCCAATGTGCAGCTCCATGAGATACACATGCATACCAAATATCAAGTTGATATCTTCAATATTGCAAAAGTGTACATTAAATTTTTAGCGATTTTTACCAATATATTTAACCTTTGACCTTAAAGGATGACCTTGACCTTTCACCACTCAAAATGTGCAGCTCTATGAGATACACATGCATGTCAAATATGAAGTTGCTATCTTCAATATTGCAAAAGTTATTGCAAATGTTAAAGTTTGCACAAACAAACACACAAACCAACCAACATACCAACCAACAGACAGGGCACAAAAAGGGCAAAACAATATGTCCCCCACTATAGTGGTGGGGGACATAAACAGAAGCCTCTAAAGTGATTATGAGCTTAAAGTTGACAACAAAGAACACGGAATGTACAACATTAAAGATACAGACTGACCAAATTAGCTCCCCATATGCACTATAAGCTCAGGTGAGCTTAAAATAATCAACTTCAGGGAAATAATTTAACATCCGTGGGTAACAGAGGGGATAATCACCTGATAGTCAAGGTGACGACATCCATGCCGAGGCAGCTATTTTTCGCCATTCTATACCCTTTGTTACTTGTATTAATTTTGTAAATGCCGCTCACTTTCCAGCCATATCGGCAAGAAAGTCTTTAGCGTTAACTTCGTATTAACATTCGCTATATATCTCGACTTTACTCGATGTGAAATTTCTTAGCGGGATGACCTAATTACAGCTTCGCGAAGAAAATGTAGGGAATAAAGTCTCGATAGAAAGCAAGTTTTAATACCAAATAAATGCTTATCAATATTTTGATGATATGGCTGGAAAGTGAGCAGGATTTAAAAATTAAACAATTGTTATAAAGGGTATAAAATGGCGAAAAACAACTGTCTCAGCACGGAGATTGCCATCTTCACTATCACGGAATAGTTATGACCCATCTGGGTAAGTAACCTCTACAACTGCTAAACATTGGTTCTGCATTGTAGAATTTCAGGGATAAAAGACAACCAATTACGCACACTAAATACAATCATCAGTCAAGAATGTCAGTTATGCGCAAACCTGCAAATCATGGTCGTCAGCTGATGGTTGACTGGTTGCCAGGTTACCGGACTGATCTTCAGTGTTTGCAGACTGGTATTCATCAAGCTGACGTTGCCTGCTCTCAACGACTCGGCCATGAAAGTCACGCTTTTTCTTCATGACACCAAAACTTGCATTTTTTGCGGTCGAATTAATCTCAAAGATTGTCTACAATACATAAAAACAACCTTGTTAAACAAATATTTATGATTTTGTTTTTTTGTAGCAGACCCATTTTAAAAGGCTGCATAGAACAGGCCCACTGTATATTTGTCTTTCTGTGCAAAACTTTCTGTTTAAGCCATAACTTTGCCAAGTAACAGTGAATTCTGAATTAACTTTCAACTAAATGTCAACCACCATAAGAAGGTATGTCAAGTGTAACACCCGACTCCCTACCTCAAAGGTCAATGAACACCAAGAGCTCAAAGGTCAAATTTGACCATAAAACGGATTGTATTGGACATAAGGAGAGTTTTGATACAAACGTGGAATGTGTCTTTTTTTTATTATTCAATGAGCACTAATCCAAAGAAAATCAAAATATGTTTTGTAAGTAAGAACAGGGTGCAGGATCAGGTGACTTTGTTGGGTTCCCAATTTAATGTTAATAGATGTTAACACACCGGTCAGTGGTGCTTTTTTCAAATAACTTAAAAAAAACTTTTTTTCTTTACAATTTCAACTAGTGCATAGAAAACAGATTTTTATGCTGCTTATGGCAATGTATAATACATCAGAATTACTTTATTTAATAAGCCTGTGTTCTTGTTAAAAATTTTCTTGTGTACTACACGGTCAGTTTCAAGCAAAATGAAAGTTTGTCACCGATTTTGAGGTTTCAAGGATTTATTTTTAAACCTTAAAATATCTGCTCCAACTGCAAGGAAAACAGTCTTTTATGCACTAAAGATTTTTGCAAATGTACTTCAATTACTTTGAACAAAAAAAGTTTTTAACCGTGTGTTAACGTTCTGTCCAGCCCGTGTGTAAACCCCTGAAAACCCTGTTGATTCTACACACTGAAAACAGAGGTTTGTTTACATAGAGTGATTAAACTGTACCCAATCATTAAGAGCTGACCATCGAAATAACTCAAAATGGTATAAACTTAGTGCAATGTAATATCAGCAATACTGCGATAAAGTTGTCACACCAATTATAATAAAAATGCTAATTGATAAGGGGCGTAATGGTTTAAATAAGGAAAAAAAATCATAAAGATGCACATTCACCTTATTTACTGTGTGTATCACTTACCCAGGAAACAAGTTCATTTCATCAAATATTTCCCTAAGTTTGTGCAATAATTTCCCAACAACTTACTGCGTAATGGGAGAAAAAGCCTCTCAAAACAAAACACATTTAAATAAAGTTCAATTTGACAGAAATAAATAGGCATTTGAATGCCCATTTATTGCAAAGAACCTATGAAAATCATAATTTTACTGCAAATAAACATATAATGCACTGCCTGCACTGCACGTAACACCTACTGCACTACTCTACATAACATCTACTACACTACACTACATAACACCTACTGCACAACACTGTAAATAACACCTACGGCACTACTCTACATAACACCTACTGCACAACACTGTAAATAACACCTACTGCACTACTCTACATAACACCTACTGCACAACACTGTAAATAACACCTACTGCACTACTCTACATAACACCTACTGCACAACACTGTAAATAACACCTACTGCACTACTCTACATAACACCTACTGCACAACACTGTAAATAACACCTACTGCACTACTCTACATAACACCTACTGCACAACACTGTAAATAACACCTACTGCACTACTCTACACAACACCTACTGCACAACACTGTAAATTACACCTACTCCACTACTCTACATAACACCTACTGCACTGCTCTACATAACACCTACTGCACTACTCTACATAACACCTACTGCACAACACTGTAAATAACACCTACTGCACTACTCTACATAACACCTACTGCACTACTCTACATAACACCTACTGCACAACACTGTAAATAACACCTACTGCACTACTCTACATAACACCTACTGCACAACACAGTAAATAACACCTACTGCACTACTCTACATAACACCTACTGCACAACACTGTAAATTACACCTACTGCACTACTCTACATAACACCTACTGCACTACTCTACATAACACCTACTGCACTACTCTACATAACACCTACTGCACAACACTGTAAATAACACCTACTGCACTACTCTACATAACACCTACTGCACTACCTACATAACATCTAGTGCACTACACTACATAACACCTACTGCACTACTCTACATAACACCTACTGCACTTCTCTACAAAACACCTACTGCACAACACTGTAAATAACACCTACTGCACTACTCTACATAACACCTACTGCACAACACTGTAAATAACACCTACTGCACTACTCTACATAACACCTACTGCACTACTCTACATAACACCTACTGCACTACTCTACATAACACCTACTGCACAACACTGTAAATAACACCTACTGCACTACTCTACATAACACCTACTGCACTACCTACATAACATCTAGTGCACTACACTACATAACACCTACTGCACTACTCTACATAACACCTACTGCACTTCTCTACAAAACACCTACTGCACTACACTGCATATAACACCTACTGCTTTGCATGTAACATCTAGTGCACTACACAACATTCAACACCCACAACATTTAACACCTACTATATGACCAGAGCTCCATAAAAAAAATTCAGCCGAGGGGTATTTCACTCATGAAATTTTTAATTGACGAGTAAAAATCAATATCCGATATTTTTTTAAGGAGTATTTATGTTCAAAGGATCAGAATTAATAATAACTTGTACCTGTAGTGTTAACTTGCTTCAATAAGCAGTCTTGTACACAATAAAGCAATCACTTTTGTTTTATTTAACAGTTTTTCTGTTGGTTTTTTGCCCTGGGCTTATATAGTGCCACACAAGAGATGCACTGATAGCAAAAATTATGTGCTTGAAGTTCGGTTTTATCGAATAATATGTCAAATGATTTCACCATAAGCGTACATCGATTCTCAACAATGCAGCGGGGAGCCCGTAACGGTTGTGTCAACATCGGCCTTTACCGAAATGAAATAATACCGTTCTGACTGAGGAGGAAATTAGGTCGGGAACCACATTCTATACATAGATGGTGATGTCACTACGTTTATACCAGGGACACAATGACGGGAACCAGTGTTGTTTACATGAATTTATATGCATTTATTAATGGCTGATATGCATTGAAATTGCACACGATGCGTAATCGGAATTTAGCCAGGAGTTTTTTACTTAACAAAATGTAAAGTAATGCGGGTTTTTTTCATGCATATTTTATGCAAATATGCATTTTATCTGGCCCTCTGTATATGACACTGCATACTGCACTTCTCTGCATATAACACCTACTGCACATGACTGCATATAACAGTTCTACATTAGACTGCATATAATGCCTACTACACTGCACTGCATATAACACGTACTGCACTGGACTTGTAGGACTTGAGAGCATCCAGCAGCTTCATTCTTTCTCCTTCCAGATTGTCCTCTTCAACACCTGTAGGATAGTAATGCATAGATTTACAATAATGGGGTTTCATTTAACCTTAACCACTTAGGTACATATTTCGACGTTTTCGTAATCCTTTAGACCTTTCTTACTAGATTTTAGTTTTAAAGGCTCCATTTCCAACCCTTAGATACTGATGAGCAGCAAACATCACAAAATCTGAACAGTCTGCGAGTTCCTAGCAGGCTGTTCTGGTTTTATGCTGTTTGCAAATAGCCATTTTCACATTGCCTCTGAGTGGGAAAAGGTTAATTGTTTGATCTTTAATTTGTGGGTATTAACATTTTGTCTGGTAGACTGCAGACATTTAGAATTGGTTTTCATTATTTTGACAGATTCTGCTTTCTGTGAAACCATTATTAATCGTCAGGCATTAACTTTCGTGTATATCGTCAGTCGACCGATTGACGAATTCAAGATCTTAACGAACAATTATGTCCCATATTTGAACAAAATTAAGACTGAATTACCAAAGGCATGAGACACTAAAATCCAATGTAATCCACGCATACATACTCTGTCTGTTTTGCAATCAAGATAAATCCAGTTTTGACAAATAGGTGTGTAGATTACACAGTTTACTTCACTGACACGTGACATTGCTGTTAAACGCGAGTGCATTACAGCTGTATCGACTGCGTTGACTTCGTTTAGGTAAAAGAGCAATCATTAGCAATTTGTTAACAATTTTATTACCCATTGTATGTATGGTGTTTTTCAGTGGTGTTGCAGATTATACAGCCTCCACGCAGCGGATCCAGATCAAAGGCAATAAACGAAATTAAAAGAAGATGATGTGAGATCAACACCTGACTGATACACATTGTCCGCATTGATTGCAAATTAATACTGAACATATTGATTACAATACAGGTGTGAAAATAGCTTGTGGTTTGTTTATGGGCTATTGATCTTTTTAATCATCGACAGCTTTGACAAGTTGTACGATACATGTTTCTAATCATTGTTATTTGTAGCAATTTAAAACGTAACAGGTAAAGAGAAATTAGCGATCATGACAATTGGTTCCATCCAAACGTACGCTAATTGATTACAGAAATTCACTTTTATTTTTCGCGCGATTTTCAGGAAATCTGCGGGAAGCACGTTTTTCGAATGATGGAGTATGACGCAATAAATCATAGCTTTGTATCCTATTGCATTCAATCTAATTTAAACTCACTCGTCCATTGGTTATTACAATTAAATCTGAACTGTGACCTATGAAACCGCTATCCCATAATACACTGTTAATTGTACACGTCCGAAAAATCGCGCATGTTTGTGTTAATGAAATTTTTAATCACATTTATCGAGACTTGGACCTGCTCATCCGCGTTATATTGGAATTAGTGTGTTAATTTAACTTTGCTAAATTCATTGACATTATAAAAAGTGACGTTTCAGACATATTACTGTACTTAAATCGATCAAATATTCACGATGCTAAACTCTTAAAACTTTATTGAAAACTGACCAAATAGTTTGCTAACACTGTTCGTAACCAATAATGTTTGCACCTTCTCTTATTTGCGCTGATAAAGGTAAGACTGTTATCAGTTTGGCCATGATAGTAATTGAATAAGACCATTTGGCAATTGGCTTCACTGTTTCAAACACTCGTTAACGGTTATTCGGTCCCACAAATCTGCTTATCATAATAATGATACACTAATGGGGGCCCATTACTGATCACCTGTAACAAAAGACTAGTATATTGACATGTGACAAACAGGCCCCACCTCCTGCAAGAGACTCTTAAGTGTCCTCCCTCTTTTCCCACTACAATTTATCGCAACCGCAATATTTTTCGGACATGTTTTACAAACAAAACGGATTTTAACTGAAGCATTTTTTTATTGTTATTTTTTCAAAGTCAGGAATTGGTGAATTTAAGTGCTGACAAAAACGTCATTTTTATAAAAATGATGAAATTGTGTGCTGGCGAAAATAAATGGTTTCACAGTATTTATGTTACCATTGCAACCAGATTTTTTCTCTGAAAAGAAACTGAAATAACATGTAATTATTCATATGGCCCCCTATCCACATAACAAGTTTCATCAACCATGTTTAAGAACATTTTCAGTTTATATCTTAGGATCAAGATCCTTTGACTGTTATGCCAACAGATCTATTGCAAACTATTCCAATCATATATTAATTGGTAAAAGTTCATAAATTCTTCCAACTCAGATCAATGATTGAATTATTCCCACTCCTGTCTTACCATAAAGTGGATGCATGCCTATTGGTTGCCCGAGAGACTCTCGCTCCTTGAAACGCTTCACTGACTCTGGGGCGGGCTGGGGTCTGGACCGTATGTAGCGCTCGTAGGCGTTGCTGCACACCTTTACCAGGGCGCCCTGAATAGAGAGTGGCCAATCAGACTTTGGAGTAAACAGAATGAAGTCATAGGCCAATGAACTTTGGAAGAATAAAAACAGTGGTCAATGAAACTTGGGCATAAATAGATTGAAAACAGAGGCCTATAAAACTTGGGGAGAATAAAACAAGAGGCCAATGAAAATAAGGGACAAATAAAATAAAATAGAGGCCAATGAAACTTGAGGATACAAAGAATGAAAACACAGGCCAGTGAAACTTTGGGAGAACAAGAGCTGTCACCATAGGATGACTTATGCCCCCTATAAACGCTTGGTAGAAGTTATGAGCTCTTTTCGAAACCTAAACGCAGATTTTGAAATCTAAACGCGGACCCTAAGTTCAAGGTCAAAATTTGTGTGCGTATGGAAAGGCCTTGTCCATATACACATGCATGCCAAACATGAAATTGCTATCTAAAGCGACATAGAAGTTATGAGCATTTTTCGAAATCTAAACGCAAAGTGTGACGGACAGACAGTTCGATCACTGTATGGCCTCCTTCAGGGGCATAAAAATGTCTTAGAATATCAAAATAAATCAGCAAGCCACATAAACTAGAGTGCGGACATCATGCTAAATCCTTGAAATACACTAAGTGACCCTGTGACCTAGTTTTTGACCCGGCATGACCCATATTCAAACTTGACCTAGATTTTGTCTTGATACAACTTCTGACCAAGTTTGGTAACGATCAGATGAAAACTTCTTCCATTAGAGAGCGGACACCATGCTAAATCCTTGAAATGCACTAAGTGACCCTGTGACCTTGTTTTTGACCCGGCATGACCCATATTCAAACTTGAACTAGATATTGTCTTGATACAACTTCTGACCAAGTTTGGTAAAGATCAGATGAAAACTACTCCAATTAGAGAGCAGACACCATGCTAAATCCTTGAAATGCACTAAGTGACCTCTTGACCTAGTTTTTGACCTGGCATGACCCATATTCGAACTTGACCTAGATATTGTCTAGATACAACTTTTGGCCAAGTTTGGTAAAGATCAGATGAAAACTATTTGAATTAGAGAGCGGACACGAAAAGTGTGACAGACTGACACACAGACAGACTGACGGACAGTGCGAAAACTATATACCCCCTTTTCTTCGAAAGGGGGCATAAAAAGACTTCACTAGAGCACAAGGATTTGCTTTTTGCTTAAGCTTTAAAAAAGCCAATAAAGTTATGAAGTACTTTATTGACAAAATATTACATACTTTAAATGAGCATTGTATGTGAAATAAACAAAATAAATTTTATTTCATATAACATTATAAAATGTAAACAAGAGGGCCAAGATGACCCTTGTTCGCTCACCTTTAAGGAAAATGCGCCATCCCCCCCCCCCTTTGGCAGCCATTTTTTCAATGGACCAGAACCATTTTTGAACTCAACTCTCGTAACTAGGAAACAAATGTTCTGACCAAATTTCATGAAAATTGGACCAAAAATGTGACTTCTAGAGTGTTCACATGTTTTCACTAAATACATATAGAGAAAACTGCCCTGCCCACCGGCGGCCATGTTTTTCACTGATCTGGACCATTTTCGAACACGTCCGAGATATCAATAAAACCAATGTTTTGACCAAGTTTCATGATGATTGGGCGAAGAAATGTGACTTCTTGACCGTTCACAAGCCTTTTTAATTATATAAATATAAGGAAAACTGCCCCGTCCCCTTGGCAGCCATGTTTTTCAACGGATCTGAACCATTTTCGAACTTAACACACGTATCTAGGAAACCAATTTTTTAACCAAAGTTCATGAAGATTGGACCAAAAATGTGACTTCTAGAGTGTTCACATGTTTTCACTATATACATATAGAGGAAACTGCCCCTCCCCCGCTGTCCGAGATATCAATCATAACAATATTTTGACCAAGTTTCATGATTATTGGGCAAAAATTGTGACTTTAAAAGTGTTTACAAGGTTTTTATTTTTTTTGACCTAGTGACATAGATTTTGACTCAGCATGACCCAATATCGAACGTGATCGAGGTATTATTGGGACAATCTTCCAACCAAGTTTCATGAAGATCAGACAAGAAATGTGGCCACTAGAGTGTTTACAAGGTTTTTCTATAGCCAACAAAATAAGGAAAACTGCCCCGCCCACAGGCGGCCATCTTTTTCAACGGACCGGAACACTTTTGAACTCAACCAACATATCATTAAGACATACATTTTGACAAAGTTACATGAAGATTGGGCATGAAATCTGACTTCTACAGTGTTAACAAGGTTTTTCTTTTTTTTATCTAGTGACCTAGTTTTTGACCCAGCATGACCCAGTTTCGAACTCGATCGAGGTATCATTGGGACAAATTTTCTGACCAAGTTTCATGAAGACTAGACAAGAAATGTGGCCTCTAGAGTGTTTACAAGGTTTCTCTAAAGCCAAATAAGGAAAACTACCCCACCCACTGGCGGCCATGTTTTTCAACTGACTGGAGCCACTTTTAAACTCAACCAACAAGAAAAAACGTTTTGACAAAGTTGCATGAAGATTGGGCAGGAAATGTGACTTCTACAGTGTTTACAAGGTGTTGTTTTTTTTAACTAGTGACCTAGTTTTTGACCTAGTTTTTGACCCAGCATGACCCAGTTTCGAACTTGATTGAGGTATCATTGGGACAAATCTTCTGATTAAGTTTCATGAAGATTGAACAAAAAATGTGGCCTCTAGAGTGTTTACAAACCAAATGTAGACGACCGAGGGATGGACGGACGGATGGAAGACGGACAAAGACCGATCCCAAAAGCTCACCTGAGCAATCAGGTGAGCTAAAAAAACAACATACAATACTTGACTTACAGTAGCCCAGTAGCCCAGCAATTTTTAAAACTGCTCAAATTTACTTTTGGCTGTTATTTAAAAAACTGACTTAACTATTTTCTACTATCTAATTGACAAGAGCTGTCAGAGGACAGCGCGCTTGACTATTCGAGTGCTTGACAGTATAATGTAAGCTATCATGGTGTAATTGTTCAAATTATTCAATAAGGTCAAGGTAATAGTTTAGGTATATTTTCCACAATGTATTAAACATTTGTAAAGACATTAAACAAACTAAATAGATTTTATTTCAAGTTTGATAGCAAAAGCTTGGGTGGGAAGTTTGGACAGTCCTTCAAAAATAAAGTAAATGAATAAAAAAGGAAAAAAAATAATTTTTTTTTGGGGGGGGGGGAGTAGGAAGGGGGGGGGGGGGGTTGAGAGGGGGGTATAATGTGGGGTTGGGTCATTTATTAGATGATCTTTCAAAAAAAAAAAAGGCAAAAAAAAATTCGGGGGTGGGGGTAGCAGGGATTCTGGGTAGGGGTGTGGGGTATTGTTTGGGTGGAATCCATTGTGGTATTCAGGTAAGTGTTGTTTTGTCAAAGTATTTATAAAATCTGATCATAAATAAAGAAGTTATGGCAATGTAGCTTAAGTAATATGCATATTGTAAATTTAAAAAAGGGCCATAATTCTTACAAAATGCTCGATACAGTTGTCTGCTCTTGTTTATAGATTGGGGTCATGTTGGTAAAGAAGTTTGCAAAATATGAAAGCAATATGTCAAGGGACATTGAAAATATTTGAGGTGGTACGCAAACTTTAACATAGATTTATCAATAATATGCATATTCTAATTGAAAAAAGGGCCATAATTCTCACAAAATGCTTGATACAGTTGTCTGCTCTTGTTTATAGGTTGGGGTCATGTTGGTAAAGAAGTATGCAAAATATGAAAGCAATATGTCAAGGAAAATTTAAAATATTTGAGGTGGTATGCAAACTTTAACATAGATTTATCAATAACATGCATATTCTAAGTGAAAAAAGGGCCATTTTTCTTACAAAATGCTTGATAGAGTTGTCTGCTCTTGATTATAGGTTGGGGTCATGTTGGTAAAGAAGTATGTAAATCAGGAAAGCAATATGTCAAGGGACATTAAAAATATTTGGGGTGGTATGCAAACTTTAATATTTGCACGCTAACGCTGACCCTAACAGGAACGGGAACGCTAACGCAGACGCCGGGGTGAGAAGGATAGCTCCACTATATATATTTCATATTTAATAGTCGAGCATCAGCTAAAAATGGCTTTATGCACAGAGCGTAAAAACCAGAAAAGCCCGCGAGTAACTCGTATATTAGGGTTAGAAATGAAGCCTATACAATTATAATTAATAAGAAAGGTCTTAAATTTAATTTGTTTTGTTTCTTATGGGACTACAAACCCGTCAACATGCTTATTCGAGTGGTAAAGCATGGGTTGAAGAATCCACTCGACCGCTGGCATATGCGAGTGAACTTGACGGTCGGGCGAGTAAAATTTGTTGATTACTCGACCGACCGGGCCAGTGCTGTTTTTCAAGTTGAGAAATATAAATTCAGTTCCAGAACTCCTTCCACATCGATACAAATTGCGAACAATTTTTCGAACGAACAAAAAATAGGTTTAGTACACAAAGAAACTGCACTTTCGTTTTGACACTGAAATATGACCTCACGGGCACAGTAAAAATAATTCTCGAAATCGGCTGGGCTCTTTTCGTCGTTGTCAGTGCTCTTAGCTAATGGATTAAAACTAAAAGTGAATAAAACTGTTAAATATATTGGTCATTCCGTGAATTTTAATGTTTATATCAATAAAACAATAATACATCACTGGTTAATTATACTACTTCTTATATTTAATTAAAAATAAACAGAAACAAGGGACAAAATTGTCACAAAACCAGGTTTTCATTGTGAAAAAAAATCTGATAAAGGAGGACAACTCAAACTGAACTTTTGAAATGAACAAACAAAATTAACCCCCTTTGTAAGTTTGTTTAAAAATAAATCTATTTTTAGTCGTGGCGACCTTGACATTGGAGATATTGACGTGATTCTTTCGTGCGACACACCGTCCCATGATGGTGAACAAATGTGCCAAATGATTTTAAAATCTCATAATGAATGACATAGTTATAGCCCAGACAAGCTCATTTATGGCTATTTTTTACCTTTGAACTCAAAGTGTGACCTTGACCTTGGAGCTATTGACGTAATTTTTTCGCGCGACACACCGTCTAATGATGGTTAACAAATGTGCCAAATGATTTTAAAATCTCACAATGAACGACAAAGTTATGGCCCGGACAAGCTTGTTCCGCCCGCCAGCCCGCCAGCCCGCATTCGCCAATCTAATAACCAGTTTTTTCCTTCGGAAAACCTGGTTAAAAAATAATTATTAGTAAACAGAATAATTCCGAATTTCGTGATCAGAAGCCTTAGGCAAAATTTACCATATTGTTACCGTTTGTCAATCAAGCGTGTCTTTCAGTAAAAGTTCGTCTGAAATATTAAAATGGAAAAGGGTTCTATTTTAAAATATCTGCAAGGTGGTGGCGACGGGGTACAGAAAGAATTAGAAAGGTTGTCAAAACGAGAAGCGGAGAGAATTGAGAAAGGAAAGAGGTGCAGAAAACGTAAAAAGCAAATATAATCCATCAGATAATGTAGTTAATTTGTTTGAAGTTTAGTGTCACTATGTTAAGTAAGTTTAAAAGGTTCTGGTTGATCATAACTATAAATATAGATATCTATTTTTTAAATGCAGGGCGAGTAGATTAAAGTGAAGGGCGAGTGGATTGTCAGGCCTACTCGCCCTGCAGGACGAGTGGCTCTGGAAAAATTCTTCAACCCCTGGGTAAAGGATTCTGATGTGTAGCAAACATCATAATACCTGAACAGACTGCTAGTTACTCGTAGGCTGTTCTGGTTTTATGGTGTTTGTATATAGCCACTCTATTTTCACTCTGCTGTGGTAAAGGGTAAAGGTACTTAAAAGCTTTCAAGAAATTGTGTCCAGGTGACTTACGATGTCGTACACCTCGGCATGCCAGGCACGGAGGGTCTCAGCTGCCTCATCAATAACCACCTGGGGCACACGTCCATACAGACCGTCAGCATCTGAAGGTTTAACAGTGAAATGTTCATGTTTAGAGTCTGCTATGATGACAGGTGCATCTTTAAACGACTTTCACATTTTACAACCACAGTATTAAACCACTGCACATTGGCTTATTTCATTCACAAGTACTGATCTATACACATTGGTTGAGTGGAGCATACATGGGATCAATTTTTTTGCTAACCAAAATTCCGTGGTTTGAGCGGATTTGAAACCGAAACTTTCTGATTCAAAGACCAGCATCTTACCACTAGAACACTGTTCCTATTGGAATCAGGACCTGATTTTTAACATTGGACGACCAATTTCAATGATATTCCTTTTTTTAAAGTATAAACTGCAGGCAAAATGATGAAAACAATTCTTTATTCTATTCATTTACTTACAATCTTTCACATGCCCTATTTTAGTAATATATAAATGTTTAATTGTTAGGAGATTTAAAGTCAGTCATAAATTTAATGTTTTATAAAATCATTGAAAAGATAAAACCCTAAATGTTAGTCGCTTTATAGCATAATATTTAATTACATAAAATATGCACATTTCATTATATAAAATATGCCCAATATGTCATGTACTTATCTTTACCACAACATTACTTCTGTATTGCACAACATTTCATAAAACATTTCATGTATTACTGTATAACACTAAATTTCCTACCGTGAAATTTTATTATATTATGTACCATAGTATAAAGTAACATTTTATAACATCCAATTATTTACTTTAGGGCAATTGAATATGGTAAGAGTTCCACCAGCAGAAAGGAATATTAACTGACGCAGTGTTTGCACACAATTTATTTCTAGTCAAGTAAAAAACGGTTTCAGCTTTGGCTTTGTTTATACCAGAAGTATAATGGTAGTAAAAGCAGGCTATCTATTAAAATGTATATATAGAAGTATATATTAACATCCATGACCACTCTCTCAAACAATGAAATTGTGTTTATTTATAGGAAAAATGAAAATGTCCTACCTTCAACATGTGTTCCTACAGGCACATACTTTATACTTCTACCAAGAAAGACATGGAGGTCATACACGTGGGCTATTTCATCAGGAGAGACAAGGGAGTATGCCACACCCTTCCTGCCAGCGCGCGCCACACGACCTGCCAATAAGAGGTCAAAGTAAACAAGGTAGTCAATTGGAGGTCAACTTCAACAAATTATTGAACAAGAGGTCAATGTCAACATAAGGGGTCATGGTCAACCTGGTATTAAGCATGAGGTCAGGGGCAACAAGAGATGTGTTCTTCAGAAACACAATGCCCCATACTGCGCCGCTTTGAAATAAAATTTCTATTTATCATTTGGCAGGTATAGAAATCATCTCCCTTTAAAGCTTATTACTACCCTTGGATTTTGTCCAATCCAACCGGGGGGGGGGGGGGGGGGGGGGGGGTCTGTAGACACTCAAAAATGACCAAGTCAGACATCACTGACTGACAACCAAGGCCTGTGGTTTATCAAAGAGATCATAGCCAGAGTTTATCATGTATCTATGGACATAAGTCCACAGGTATGTAATGAACCTTACCATTCACAAATTAGTACAGAAAAGAAATGTTAATTATCTCATTAAAAAAAAACCTTTGGTAAATCAATCATTTGAGTTATAAATAATCAAAACAAGAGGGCCATGATGGCCCTGTATCCCTCCACTGCTGAAAAAAAAGGCTGAAACAAATATTCTTGGCATGTGCAAATACTTAAATATAGGCCCTATTTAAGCACATGTACACTTTTATCACCCCCTGGGCTAGGTAAAATTTAACCCCAGGGGCATAATTTGAGCAAACTTTGTAGAGGACTACTATATCTCACTACATACAAAATGTGGTAGCCCTAGGTCATAGAATTAAGCACAAGAATATTTTACAAGTTTTCACAAAATAAGCAAGATATAAGAGTGTATAATGTTCAATTTTGTGACCCGCGGGTCAGGGTCAAATTTGACCCAAAGGGCATAATTTGAACAAACTTGGTAGAGGACTATACGATGTTACTGCATACTAAATTTGGTAGCCATAGTCAGAATGGTTTTTGACAAGAAGATTTTTTTAAAGATTACACGAAATAGGCGCTTTATAAGCATTTCAATTCAATTGTGTGACCCCCCGGGGCAGGGTAAACAAATTCGGTAGAGGTTTATTAGATGTCGCTATATACCAAATTTGGTAGCCCTAGGCCCAATGATTATGGACAAAGTTTTTAGAGTTTTCACAAAATAGGCCCCATATAAGCGTATGTTCAGTTTTGTGACCCCCCGGGCAGGGTCAAATTTGACCCCAGGGGCATAATTTGAACAAACTTGGTAGAGAACTATTAGATGTCACTACATACCAAATTTGGTAGCCCTATGCCTTATGGTTAAGGACAATAAGATTTTCAAAGTTTTCACAAAATAGGCATAATAAATTATAAGCATACAAGAGCACCGCCTTGCGGGTGCAGACCGCTCATCTGTTTTTCTTTTTAAAGGTGTAGGGACCTATCTCAATTTCAAACACAAAGGAGGGAGGGGTGGAGTGAAGAGGGGTGTATAGTGTGGGGGTGTGGTCATTTATTACATTATCTTCCAAAAATGCAAAATAAATATTTATTTTTTTTAGGGGGGGGGGGGGATTCTTGGTTGGACGGTTTTTCAAAAATAAAATAATAAAAATAAATATTTGTGTTTTTTTACCTTGTTTGAAAAAAAAAAAAAATTGGGGGTGGGTATAGTGTGAGGGTGTGGTGGTCATTTATTAGATGATCTTTAAAGAAAAAAAAATTGGGGGGGGGGGTTTGGGGGGAGATTTGGGGGGGCGTGGGGGATGGTTTGGGTGGAGTCTATTGTGGTATGTCAGGTAAGAGTTGTTTTGTCAAAGTATCAATCAAATCTAATCATAAATAAAGAAGTTATGGCAGTTTTAGCAAAATTTAATTAATTGACCTTGAGAGTCAAGGTCATTCAAAGGTCAAGGTAAAATTCAACTTGCCAGGTACAGTACCCTCATGATAGCATGAAAGTATTTGAAGTTTGAAAGCAATAGCCTTGATACTTTAGAAATAAAGTGGATCTAAACACAAAATGTAACCATATAGTCAAAGTTACTAAGTCAAAAAATGGCCATAATTCTGTAAAAATGACAACTAGAGTTATGCAACTTGTCCTTTACTGTCCCCTTATGATAGTTTGCAAGTGTTCCAAGTATGAAAGCAATATCTATGATACTTTAGGGGTAAAGTGGACCAAAACACAAAACTTAATCTGAGATTTATAATTATATAAATTACTTCCCTTGAAAATAATTGTCTCTAACAAATCTCTTTTTTTAGTAGTAAATAATTAAAAGCCACTACCGTGACTGTAGATTCACCACTCAAAATGTGCAGCTCTATGAGATACACATGCATGCCAAATATCAAGTTGCTATGTTCAATATTGAATAATTATCTCCCTTTAAAGCTTATTACTTCCCTTGGATTTGTATTTTTGACCTTAGACCTTGAAGGATGACTTTGACCTTGACCTTTTACCACGATGTGTTTGTCAGAAACACAATGCCACCTACTGCGCCGCTTTGATTTATTTAACAAAAATTTGGCAGGTCAGATAATTATGTCCATTTAAAGCTTATTACTTCCCTTGGATTTGTTTTTTCGACCCCTTGACCTAGTTTTTGACCTGGCATAACCCATATTCGAACTTGACCTAGATATTGTCTAGATACAACTTCTGACCAAGTTTCGTAAAGATCGGATGAAAACTATTTGAATTAGAGAGCAGACACGAAAAGTGTGACAGACTGACAGACAGACTGACAGACGGTGCGAAAACTATATACCCCCTTTTCTTCGAACAGGCGCATAAAAAGGTTTTAATTAAGAAATCAAGGTCAATATGGAATTCAATAACAGCTCATGGTATTTATTAAGGGGTCAACCTTCCATTTAATCAGAGGTATACATGGTTATTTACCCATTTACGCGAATGCTTAGGCATGCATCTATGACCTTAATAAGGTTGTAAAAATCCATTATCAAGGTGACACAAGATAAGCGAAAACAGGGCTTAAGTCTGCAAAATAGCGCATTCAAATTTATGTAAAAAAATTAAGAGACATTAATTATGGACGAAAACATATATGTCCAAAAATTAAGAGTCACGATAAAATAATTATTTTTACTAAAAAAGAGGGTGTCTGAAAACTTACGGTAAACATTATTTAAACAGGGGTATGTTAAATGATGATTTTCAATAATTTGCACTGGGCAGATCTACATACCAACTCTGTGTACAAACAGCTTTGGTTTCCCAGGAAAGTTATAATTTATCACGTTGTCTAGGAGGGGAATATCGATCCCTCTCGCGGCCAGGTCAGTGACTATCAAGACACGCACTTTATGGTGCTGGAACTTGGCTATGCTGATTTTACGGGCCGTTGGGTCCAGGGAGCTGTAGATGTAGGTGCACGAAATGTTTGCCTTTTGTAAGATCTGCAAACATAGGATACATGTTACTTTATATGCAAAGTATGAATTATTTTACTTGTAAAATTAAACAAATAAATGAAAATATAACAAATATATACATATATTCAAGCAGTTTAAGAATACTAGTATTTCTTTAAGCTCAATTGCATTGAAAGCCTAACGCTTAGAGAGGCAGATACCATATAAGGTCTTTACCATGCCCCAGACTTTTGTTAAGTCACAGGGGGGGACCAATCAAATATTTTTTCTGATCTAAAATGTGTCCTCCATAAACATCTTTCCTATTCCAGAGCTAAAACAAGCACACACAGATAGTGATTTGAGATTTACATAAAAGTGGTTTCTGAACTGAGAATTCAGGCACAAGGGTAACCTTATTTGGAAAGGTATACACAGAGGATACCTTTGATAGGGAAATTCAGACACAGGGGTGCCGTTGTGCTTAAAAGGCCCAGGGGAAAAAAAGGCATGGGTATCCATTACAACAGTATGACTTCTTCTGAACAACACAAATATTAATTTTGTTCTGATATTTAAACAAACCAAAGATAATAATAATTGTTCAGACTTTGAAAGTAGATGTATAAGTTCATCAGAACATTATCAGTACACTGCATGCAACAGCTGAGTTATTATAATGGCTATACATTTTACAATAATTACAACTTCTGTCACATTCATATTAATGCTGCATTCTGATTGGATAATTTGTTCACGTGCCCGGTTTTTCATTTTCCAATGAACCCACTTGGTATGCAAATTTAAACATGAATATTCATGGCGCTACTTTCTGGTCATAAAAAAGTTGCCAAAATGATGTTATGTTTTGCACAAAACTTAATGGCGTTGTTTTTTATTGGTCAATAGTGAAATGATTTTATATTATTTGCGCTAACTTCAACGATATACCCGTTTGATGGAGACGAAACCGAAACTGAAAATAGATTCATACGCTAGATTAAAAAGGGCTTTTATGACCCTTACCATGATAGAATTTCAGCTTTAAGATCATTTTGTGATGTAATTATAAGAATTGAATAGCATTTTCAATGCCGTCGGCGTTAATGCAAATTAGGCATAATTTTCCCTACAGTTCATACACGGATGAAATGCAGAACAAGGGACAAAATTGTCACAAAACCAGGTTTTCATTGTGAAAAAAAAAATCTGATAAAGGGAGAAAACTCAAACTGAACTTTTGAAATGAAAAAAAAATCTGATAAAGGGAGAAAACTCAAACTGAACTTTTGAAATGACCAAAAAAAATTAACCCCCTTTGTAAGTTTTTTTTTTTTTTTAAATCTATTTTTAGTCGTGGCGACCTTGACATTGGAGATATTGACGTGATTCTTTCGTGGGACACACCGTCCCATGATGGTGAACAAATGTGCCAAATGATTTTAAAATCTCACAATGAATGACATAGTTATGGCCAGGACAAGCTCATTTATGGCCATTTTTGACCTTTGAACTCAAAGTGTGACCTTGACCTTGGAGATATCGACGTAATTATTTCGCGCGATACACCGTCCAATGATGGTGAACAAATGTGCCAAATGATTTTAAAATCTGACGATGAACGACATAGTTATGGCTCGGACAAGCTCATTTATGGCCATTTTTGACCTTTGAACTCAAAGTGTGACCTTGACCTTGGAGATATCGACGTAATTATTTCGCGCGACACACCGTCCAATGATGGTGAACAAATGTGCCAAATGATTTTAAAATCTGACAATGAACGACATAGTTATGGCCCGGACAAGCTTATTCCGCCAGCCCGCCAGCCAGCCAGCCCGCCAGCCAGCCCGCCCGCATTCGCCAATCTAATAACCAGTTTTTTCCTTCGGAAAACCTGGTTAAAAATGCTATTCAATTCTTAATTTTATACTTTTCAACCATCATATGTTTTTTATTGTACAAATTGAATTTATTTTCACACATACTTCAGAAGTCTTATTTGGAAACTACAAATACAAAATGTACCCAGGAGAGTTTTCATCAAGCATCTCAAATTGTTTCTTTACAATTTTAGAAAAAGTGAAATACATTATACTTAATTTCTAAATCCACATTTGTATGTTATTGTTTATGGAAAACACTGTTTTAATACACTAATGTCTTTTTTTTCACTCTTTTTCCTTGACTTGTTAGGTACTTGTTAATTTCCCAGATTATAAAAAAAAGAAGAATCAGAATCCATCTTAAGTTCAAGATGATTTGTGAAAACTGAATCCATCCTAAGTTCAACATGCTTTGTGAAAACTGAACCAATCTTTAGTTTTAGATGCTTTGTGAAAACTGAAACCATCTTAAGTTCAAGATGCTTTGTGAACACTGAATCCATCTTAAGTTCAACATGCTTTGTGAACACTGAATCCATCTTAAGTTCAACATGCTTTGTGAACACTGAATCCATCTTAAGTTCAACATGCTTTGTGAAAACTGAACCAATCTTTAGTTTTAGATGCTTTGTGAAAACTGAAACCATCTTAAGTTCAAGATGCTTTGTGAACACTGAAACCATCTTAAGTTCAAGATGCTTTGTGAACACTGAATCCATCTTAAGTTCAACATGCTTTGTGAACACTGAATCCATCTTAAGTTCAACATGCTTTGTGAAAACTGAACCAATCTTTAGTTTTAGATGCTTTGTGAAAACTGAAACCATCTTAAGTTCAAGATGCTTTGTGAACACTGAATCCATCTTAAGTTCAAGATGCTTTGTGAACACTGAATCCATCTTAAGTTCAAGATGCTTTGTGAACACTGAATCCATCTTTAGTTTTAGATGCTTTGTGAAAACTGAATCCATCTTAAGTTCAAGATGCTTTGTGAACACTGAATCCATCTCAAGTTCTAGATGCTTTGTGAACACTGCTCCTATTATCTTTTCGTATTCTATTACTTCTACTTAGCCGGTCATCCTACCAGACTTAGGTACTCCACGTGATGCTTGGTGGCTGCAAACACCACAGTCTGCTCGGTCACTGGTATCACATGCTGAAGGAGGTGCAGCAACACCGCCAACTTGTCATCCAGTCGGCACTGCAGGAACGATAACTGAAACAATCCGAACGATTGGTGGATCATGACGGCTACATATTGATAACATGGGCTCACATAACAAAGCAATAATGGGGACAGCTTTGACACCTGCATTTTTCTTATAAATGTCACTCTTGTTTGCACAAAGTATCTGAACATACCCAAAATGTAAAATAACTGTTTTGAGTTTGTCTCAATGAGTCAAGGGATTTTGCTGCAATCATGCTGGATGTTAAAAGTTACATGATGACTAACAATATGTTGTTGTTTTTCTAAACAACATTGTACCCTGAAATTAAAAGCTGCACAGCCAAGCCAGAATGCTTAGTATACCTTCCTCATACTCAGTATACCTTCAGAATACTTGGCACACCTTCCTCATACTCATTATACCTTCAGAATACTTGGCACACCTTCAGAATACTTGGCACACCTTCAGAATACTTGGCACACCTTCAGAATACTTGGCAAACCTTCAGAATACCTGGCACACCTTCAGAATACTTGGCACACCTTCAGAATACTTGGCACACCTTCAGAATACTTGAGAATACTCAGTATACCTACAGAAAACTCAGTTTACCTTCAGAGTACTCAGTATACCTTCAGAATACTCAGTATACCTTGAGAATACTCAGTTTACCTTCAGAATACTCAGTTTACCTTCAGAATACTCAGTATACCTTGAGAATACTCAGTATACCTTGAGAATACTCAGTATACCTTCAAAATACTCTGTAAACCTTCAGAATACTCAGTATACCTTGAGAATACTCAGTTTACCTTCAGAATACTCAGTTTACCTTCAGAATACTCAGTATACCTTGAGAATACTCAGTATACCTTGAGAATACTCAGTATACCTTCAAAATACTCTGTAAACCTTCAGAATACTCAGTATACCTTGAGAATACTCAGTATACCTTGAGAATACTCAGTTTACCTTAAGAATACTCAGTATACCTTCAGAATACTCAGTATACCTTCAAAATACTCAGTATACCTTGAGAATACTCAGTATACCTTGAGAATACTCAGTTTACCTTCAGAATACTCTGTAAACCTTCAGAATACTCAGTATACCTTCAGAATACTCAGTATACCTTCAGAGTACTCAGTATACCTTCAGAATACTCAGTAAACCTTCAGAATACTCAGTATACCTTCAGAGTACTCAGTATACCTTCAGAACACTCTGTAAACCTTCAGAATACTCAGTATACCTTCAGAATACTCATTTACCTTCAGAATACTCAGTATACCTTCAGAATACTCAGTATACCTTCAGAAAATTCAGTTTACCTTCAGAATACTCAGTTTACCTTCAGAGTACTCAGTATACCTTCAGAGTACTCAGTATACCTTCAGAATACTCAGTATACCTTCAGAATACTCAGTATACCTTCAGAATACTCAGTATACCTTCAGAATACTCTGTAAACCTTCAGAATACTCTGTAAACCTTCAGAATACTCAGTATACCTTCAGAATACTCAGTATACCTTCAGAATACTCAGTATACCTTCAGAATACTCAGTATACCTTCAGAATACTCAGTATACCTTCAGAATACTCTGTAAACCTTCAGAATACCGTCAAAACACTAAAAAGAATCTGCACAGTCAAGCACAAATACTCAGCATACCTTTAACTGGTCGCTCAGTTTGGTTTCAACGTCGAGCCGTATCAGGGTCGGGTCGTGAAGACCTGCCTTGGCGAACTCCACGAGGAGCTTGGGAAGAGTGGCAGAGAACAGCAGCGTCTGTCGAGACTCTGGCAGACGGTTGAGCACCTCGTTCAGTTGCTCTTGGAAACCCATCTCAAACAACCTGGCAGACAGAATGAACAATTTTTCTTTAAATATGACTGATTGCCTTCGTTCCCAGCATCATGAATGAATTATAGGAATCAGAGTAAAGATGTTCTACTCAATCTATGTGAAAGCATTACAAATATTTCTAAAATTGTCTGTTCTTTTCATTTAAATATAACTTTTACAAGTCAAAACTGGATGGTCTTACTTGAGAAAAGGTGACACTATCATGAACAAACAGTATGACACAAGTTCATGAAAATTGTATAATTCTTTCAGTAAACATATCTTATGGGTGAAGCTGAATAAAAAAAATTGTCTTAAATAATTGATAACAATCATACCTTCAAGAGAAGATTTAAAAAAATATATAAATTCAAACAAATTAAGAATCAATCATGTTCAGAATAAGAATGGGTTGTGTCATGGGCAAGCCAGTACTTATGATGCATGTGTAGTAATAAATGTCAACTTGATCTACTGAGGCTGATATGGGAAAAACTTTCCTTACATGAATCATATCATTTTACAACAAAGTCTCTTCTAACCATTTTAGTGTTTTTTTTCACCATTTTTGGAATGGGGCTTGGTCCCTTTGAATTGGAAAAAATGCGGCATTTTGCCTAAAATTGGGAAATTTGTGTTGTTGTTTTGCTAACAAATGCTTCATAATTGAGAATAAAAGTTTTGTCAATATTATATTTACTAAGGTTGAACTTATAGTTGAACTTTTTTTTTTGATAACCCTCAATTGGGAATTTGTAGGTCTCATTTGTGAATAACATGTACTTTTCTCAATTGGGAATGGGGTCGTATACCGGCCCAGCTTTTGAACGAAAACACACACACTGCATTTACACAAAAACAGCAAACACTGATCTAGGACAACATTTTAAGCCAATCCAATCAGTCTGGTTACGCCTTGACATGCCTTTACTTTAACTTTACTCATACTCATGTTGTCATGGTTACCTACCTGTCCGCCTCATCAAACACCACATACTGTATGGACTTCAGTTTCAGGTCCATCTCCACAACCACATGCATGAAGCGACCTGGTGTTGCTATGATACTGAAATACAGGTTACACAACACTAATAGGCGTAACAAAAACAACTATCTTGGTGTAGCTGTATTTCACAAAGACACATATTTTACTTTAAAATAAATAATAATAATTATTCTTCATGAAATTGATATTTATACATGTGTACATATTTGTATTAATATCATAGTAACCTTTCCTACTACTGACCAATGTAGATGGTTACAATATGAAAATACATTTATATAATTAGTTCATTAGACAATGGTAATAATACTTTGTGAGCTCTGATTGAGAAGCAAAAGCAAACAAAAGCGGTGTTGTGAAACACAATGCCTTTCTTTGCACTTTTAAGCAGACCAGCAGCTATTTTAGAGAATAGTATAAGGTTCGTGGCACAGACTACTCGACCAAAACTCAGATAAATATCTGAAAGCGTTTAGGAAAATATCCTGACACGGATGCCGGACAGACGGATGGAAAGACTGACAGACAGTGCGACTGTTTTATTCCATCCGACCAGGGGCACACAATTCACAAAATCAAGAAGTGATACTTACATATCAGGATTGGCATGTAACGCTGCAAACTGGTCCTCCATCCTATAATGAAAATTGATGATGTAACAAGTACAGTATGATAGTAGTGGTACTCTGTATGTGCCATGAAAGTAAACAACTCTGCTACAATTGGCAACTATTTCTGCAACTACTTTAATCCTTTACCACTCAGATACGTATTTTGAACTATTTGTAGCTACATTTAATTAAATACATTTCTTACTAAATTCAAATTGTTAAGGCTTCATTTTCAACCCTTAGTTATTGATGAGCAGCAAACAGCATAAAACATGAACAGACTGCAAGTTGCAAAAGCCATTTTCACTTTGATTCTGAGTGGGGGAAAGGGTTAACTTGGTATCCCTGCACTCTTTGACCCTTCCATCTAAACGTTAAAGATAATTATTAGAAAATTCTTTGCCAGTGATCAAAATGTATTGTTTGGTATTCTTGTGTGCATCTTAAGTTAATTAGAAATAATTTGTTCTTAAGGACTTTAAAAATCATAATCTGAACATAAACTTCTGAGAAGTGTTATTTTCTTTGGAGTTTTTGTAAGATTTGAAATGGTGACCTATATTTTGAGTTGACCCCCCTTACCAAACATAAAACTTTGCTTACAAGGATTTTGTATAATATAATGAAAATTTGGACAATCTAAGGGCAATAATTATGGCATTAATTATGTGATTTTGCTCATCAAACTTGATTGAGATTTTTCAGCAACTTTGATAAAGAATGCTTGAGACATGTGAATGCTACAGTGTTTACATACCAATGTGGACGAACGGACAGAGGACAAAGACCAATCCTAAAACCTCAACTGAGCAATCAGGTGAGTTAAAAAGTGTGTTTCACCGATCTGAGCCATTTCCCAACTTGTCCAAGAAATCAATAAAACCAATGTATTTACTAAGTTTCACAATGATTAGGCAAAATTATGTGACTTCTATAGTGTTCGATCACAAGGTTTCTCTGTATATGGTCACATAAGGAAAACTGCCCCTACCCCCTGGCAGCCATGTTTATTGACCCATCAGGACCATTTGCAAACTCATCTGAGATATATATAAACATAAAACCAATCTTTTCACCAAGTTTTATGATGATTGGGCAAAAAAAGTGACTTCTAGAGTGTTCACAAGCTTTTTTTTACTTTATAAATATAAGAAAACTGCCCCTCCCCCCGGCAGCCATGTTATTCAACTGACCGGAGCCATTTTCCAACTCAACTCTCGTATCAAGGAAACAAATGTTCTGACCAAATTTCATGAAAAATTGGGCAAAAAAATGATAGAGAAAAATTCCCCGCCCACTGGCGGCCATGTTTTTTCACCAATCTGGACCATTTTCGAACTTGTTCGACATATCAATAAAACCAATGTTTTGATTAACTTTCATGATGATGGGCCAAAATTGTGACTTCTGAGTGTTTACAAGGTTTCTCTTTAGCCATTTAATGAAAACTGCCCCGCCCACTGGCGGCCATGTTTTTCAACGGACCGGAACCACTTTTGAACTCAACCAACATATCATTAAGACGGACATTTAGAAAAAGTTACATGAAGATTGGGCATTAAATGTGACTTCTTCAGTGTTTACAAGCTTTTTCTTTTTTTTTGACCTAGTGACCTACTTTTTGACCCATCATGACCCAGTTTCAAACTCGATCGAGATTTCATTGAGACAAATCTTCTGACCAAGTTTCATGAAGATCAAACAATAAATGTGGTCTCTAGAGTGTTTACAAACAAATGTGGTTGGATGGACGACTGACAAAGACCAGTCACAAAAGCTCAACTGAGCAAACAGGTGAGCTAAAAACAAGAGCTGTCACAATAGGATGACATATGCCCCCTATAAACGCTTTGATAGAAGTTATAGCATTTTTCGAAACCTAAACGCAGATTTCGAAATCTAAACGCGACCCTTAGTTCAAGGTCAAGGTCACAGGGGTAAATAATTGTGTGCGTATGGAAAGGCCTTGTCCATATACACATGCATACCCTATATGAAGGTTATATCTCAAGGAAATTAGAAGTTATGAGCATTTTTCGAAACCTAAACGCAGATTTCAAAACCTAAACGCGGACCCTAAGTTCAAGGTCAAGGTCACAAGGGTACACAATTTTGTGTGTATGGAAAGGCCTTGTCCATATACAAATGCATACCAAATATGAAGGTTATATCTCAAGGGACATAGAAGTTATGAGCATTTTTTGAAACCTAAACGCAAAGTGTGACGTAAAGACGGACAGACAGACAGGCGGACAGGAGACAGTCCGATCACTATATGCCCCCTTCAAAAGGGGACATAAAAACATCCAACCTCGAATAACAATTAACACATAAATGACACAACTACACAGTATTATTATGAAAACATTAATAATCAAAAGGGGGTAACTACTGTAAGCTTAAATGCATTATTTAGAAGAGTTGTCTCGCATGTTACATGACCTTAAGTCATGATAGTTTACAAGCCTTTTTACTATATAAATATAAGGAAAACTGCCACCTCCCCCTGGCAACCATGTTTTTCAACGGACCGGAACCATTTTCCAACTTAACTCACGCATCTAGGAAACAAAAGTTCTGACAAAATTTCATGAAAATTGGGCCAAAAATGTGACTTCTAGAGTGTTGACATGTTTTCATTATATACATATAGAGAAAAATGCCCCGCCCACTGACGGCCATGTTTTTTCACCGATCTGAACGATTTTCGAACTCGTCCGAGAAATCAATAAAACCAATGTTTTGACCAACTTTCATGATGATCGAGCAAAAATTGTGACTTCCAGAGTGTTTACAAGGTTTCTCTATAGCCAAATAAGGAAAACTGCCCCGCCCACTGGCGGCCATGTTTTTCAACGGACCAGAACCACTTTTAAATTCAACCAACATATAATTAAGACAAACATTTTGACAAAGTTACATGAAGATTGGGCATGAAATGTGACTTCTACAGTGTTTACAAGTTTTTTCTTTTTTTTGACCTAGTGACCTAGTTTTTGACCCGACACGACCCAGTTTCGAACTCGACCGAGATTTCATTGGGACGAAGCTTCTGACCATGTTTCATGAAGATCGGACAATAAATGTGGCCTCTAGATTGTTTAGGAACAAATGTTAACGGACGGACGGACGTAAGACGGACGAAGACTGGTCACAAAAGCTCACCTGAGCAATCAGGTGAGCTAAAAACAACTAGAAAAGGCGCAGCCGCGGTCGAAGCATAACATCACGCCGCAACTCTTGACCCAGGGGTCAGATCAAAATTCCAAATAGTGCACTGTTGCACATATGCTCATAGCTACCATGTGTTTAAGTTTCAATGTTCTAGTGCTAATAGTGTAGGAGGAGATAGTGTCCAGGACAGACGGACGGACGGACAGACGTCGGAGATAACCACATAATCCCCCCGCTCCAATTCTGAGCTTGGGGATTAAAACACTGTTACCTGTCACCACCCAACACCACGGCTGCACGGAGTCCTGTGTACTTGCCCAGCTGAGAAAATATGCAAACACATCTTTCAGTTTCATGAATAAACATTTAACATTTATATGTTTGGGCTTAACCCTAATATAAAATACTTGTGTTGTAATAAAAGACTTCTACAAAAAAGATAAGTTGGCCTAAAAGACCTCTCATTTAAAATACTCATGTAGAAATAAAAGACCTTTAAAAAGAAATTCTCAGGTAAAAACCTCTTTTGTTAGAGACCTCTTTTACAGATAACTTGTGTAGTTAAGTTTTTTCTAACCTCTTTTACAAATAAGAGGGCCTTAAGGAACAAAATGTGTATTGTTTGTGTAACAACTGTATTTTTTATACAGGTTTTAACACTGTATAACACAGATTTGATATGGTCTGAGACACGTGAAAATTTTCCCTACATATAGATAACAGATAACCCATAATGTGTGGGCTAATTATGACCGCATAGGCATTACTTGAACAAATTGAGTAGAACCACCATACATTGTTGCAAATCAAATATTGAACCTCTCGTCCTTGCAATTTCAGAGATTGTTGAAGTTATTTAATATAAAAAGTCTATAGAAATCATTTGACCACTGAGGCATCGCCAGTTTTCACCCCAGAACATGATTCGAACAAACTTACCAAAGAACCACTAAAAGGTGTGACATGCCAAATACCGGTAACCATCCTCTGTGCCTTGCGATTTCAGATAATATTTTTGAAATATTCACTATGAACACAATCAATACAAGAAACCCCTAAGGTAGGGCTTATTTTGACCCCACAGGGAATGATCTGAACAAACTGAAGAGTATAACGATATGATGTTACACACCGAATACTCAGCCCCTGATGCATGTGGTTTCAGAGAAAATGTTATTTATTATATAAGTCTACATGAATCATATGACCCCATGGGGCGTAGTAAGTTTTGCCCCAAGGGGCATGTTACAAACAAACATAGTAGAGGAATATGAGATACTGATACTTAAAATATTAAACCAATTACTCTTGTGGTTCACGAGAATAAAAATAAATTTTCCATTTTTAAAATCTATTATATTTCAAGTGACCCTCATATGAAATGCACCGCAACAATTTGAACGATTTCAAGAGAGATTACATAAATGTGAGCCTCGCACTGTGATAAATGCATGTTCATCAAGTGTTGTCTCGCATGCTAATCATGGATGTGACACTTTCCGCCTAAAATGTATTCTCACTAATAAGAGGCTTACATTAAAAGAAAACTACAATAAAAATAGGAAATGTAGCCTGCACAGTTTAATCTGGGATGACACTTAACATGCATTAAATCTCGAGCGAGGCTCATTTAAATCAGTTTACTTTCACCTCTTTAGCAAACTTGAGTGTCTGAACAGCGAGTTCTCTGGTTGGAGACATGATGAGGGCGCGTGCCCCAGCCTGGGCGCTGTGGGTCTGTAACTTCTCAAACATTGGAACCAGGAAGGCAGCGGTCTTGCCACTTCCTGTCCTCGCCATGGCAACCACGTCCTTGCCTTCCATAATCAGGGGGATCGTCTGCAGACAGGGGAGTCAGAAAAGGTAAACATGTGAATGAAATGTAAGCAGTAGTATTGATGAACCAGTATACAGTCCAACAAAACAAAGCAGTCACCTAAGTATAGCTGTCACCTTGCTACAATGGTCAGTATATCTCCCCTCCCGACTAAAAATAAGAATTTACAAAACCGTAGTATAATGCTCACCTCCCCCCTATAGCAGCCAGTATATTTCACACTTCAAGCCATGTTGCACCAGTGTTAGGCAGTCACGAGGCAATGATGTCACGGTAGGACAAGCATACACTCAATCAAGATGATAGAAATAGATGTAAATGACTGCCGAATGGATGGAAAAGGAATCAGAAAATGTTACTAGAACTTAAAACTTGATGCTTGTCACTAATATCTTGATTCAGTTGTCACGAGTTTCATTCATATTGCAATTACACATGTACTGTAAACTAATTTCTATATTGTCATCAGGAAATGTTGTGTTTTTTCAAAAATGACTTCCCTGACCGAATCTGAAATTCATGGACTGCTGATTTTGGAAAATATAGAAGAGAAGTTTCAATTCGGTAATTTTCCGATGTGTTTGTGTTAAATTTGTGGATCGGTCAAACCATGAAATCAACGAACATTAATGTCCCACAAATAATAATGATTTTGAAGTATTTTAAGAAAAAAAGAAGTTCTAAAATACCGTATTTTTTTACAATTATTAGTTTATATTGATTAAAATATCACGACTGGTATATAACATTACTTGAAAAAAGTTGTTTAGTTTTCATATTTTCAGTATATTTGGTAATAAATTTTACTGGGTATGTCTACCAGGTAACTACCAGCTAACTATGAATAACGCAAGTAGAATGATCAACATCGTCATGTGGTAAACCCAGGAATGCAAATTGTGCATGCGTAGTGAATTGTATATATTTTATATATAAAATTATCAATGTACTTGCGTTATTTATAGTGTGTATATCATTATGTCACTTTTTTTCACGATGTACCTTCGATTTCACATTGCGAAATTTTATTACCGAATATAATAAAAATATGAACTTTTTGAAAAAAAAACAACAACACTGTAAAGTGTAATGGCATTAATTGATTTCAGACTGCATATTATTGAATTAACAAGGAATAAAATATACTTCATAATGAATTCCATCAAAATGTGAAAGAATGTAAAGGAAATCAGAATTAATGTAACAAAACAATGAATACATTTTAAATACATTTAAGAAAAAATATACATATGCAAGTTTGATCCACCACAGTTATTTTTGAGGTTTTATACATTCCTTATATTTTTGAAATTATTACTGCAACATTTGCTTGGGCATTTACTGAACAAATACCTTTCTCTGGATTGGTGTGGGAATCTTATAACCTTTTCTAGTAATTCCTATGTAGACATTGCGAGAGAGGCCTGAAAATCAAAGAAAATGTAGCATATTTCTAAAAAAAATCTAAAATAGGTAAATTTTTCTAAGTAGCTGTTTGAAAACAAGTAACAACTGAGCAGCAAAATCCCAATAATAAACAAAAAAATAGGCGTCCAGATTGTTTTTGAAATATTGTATTGAATTGTTGTAAGTATGAAATGGAAACAAATTCAATTGCATCCTTAACCCCTATCCACTCAGAAGTAAAATGAACATGTGCAAACAGCATAAAACCAGAACAGCCTGGGAGTAACTCGCAGTCTGCTCAGGTTTTATGCTGTTTGCTGCTCAACAGTATCTAAGGGTTAAAATGAAGCCTTTAAAACTTGAATCTAGTAAGAAATGTCGTAACTGTAATTTGATTTTATAAATTATCAAAATATGTATCTAAGTGGTAAAGTGTTGGATATACAATGTACAAGATTAGGATTTTTAAATTATAAAATCATACAAAGAAACACACTAGATTCAAGTTTTAAAGGCTTCATTATTAATTCAAATTTATATTCTAATTTTGTTTGTTAATTAGAATAAATAACTTGTCTTGATGTATTTTCACATACAAGTAAGTGGACAAATAAAAAGTTGAGCGTTCTTACCCATCGATTGAAAACCACCAGACTTTTTATTCTTTCTGTTCTGCTGCTTGACCAAGGCTCTGACATCTGTCTGCTCTGTATCACTGTCAGGCTCATCATCTTTTTGATGTGACTCGGGTTTCTGTGAAAATAAGGGGGACCAAAAACACTTATAAACAAATATCAAAGACAGTTCAGTGTACGGTGCAGTTGGTTTAAATCAATAAATGTGAAAAAAATGTTTGTTCAAATAAATGGTACTGCCAACTGATTTGATGATTTAGGAGAAAATTTTTATTCCCAAATTTAAAATTAGCGCTTCTGTTGAACCATTTTCGGGCGTAAATTATGCCCGAAAATTGCAGTTGTATGAGTTTCAAAAACAGAAAGCAGAGAAAAGTATGCTGTTACTTGTGTGACTAACCAGTGTTTCCTTTGGTAAAAAATATCTCCTATAAGTTTTTGACTGTACAGTTCTTAGCTCAGAGTGTAACTGTAACTGAAAAACAAGGGACAAAATTGTCACAAAACCAGGTTTTTATTGTGAAAAAAAATCTGATAAAGGGAGACAACTCAAACTGAACTTTTTGAAATGAACAAACAAAATTAATTAATTTGTAAGTTTGTTTTAAAATAAATATATTTTTAGTCGTGGCGACCTTGACATTGGAGATATTGACGTGATTCTTTCGTGCGACACACCGTCCCATGATGGTGAACAAATGTGCCAAATGATTTTAAAATCTCATAATGAATGACATAGTTATAGCCCAGACAAGCTCATTTATGGCTATTTTTTACCTTTGAACTCAAAGTGTGACCTTGACCTTGGAGATATTGACGTAATTTTTTCGCGCGACACACCGTCTAATGATGGTTAACAAATGTGCCAAATGATTTTAAAATCTCACAATGAACGACAAAGTTATGGCCCGGACAAGCTTGTTCCGCCCCGCCCGCCAGCCAGCCCGCCCGCATTCGCCAATCTAATAACCAGTTTTTTCCTTCGGAAAACCTGGTTAACAAAATTGCAGTACTTGAATTAACGTGGAACATTGCATGTGTTTATATAAAGATGACAAAATAACAAATACAAAATATTTATTTGTTAAACCACTGACTTATTTAAGCATGATAAATTCACAATGTTTTCCCAAAATGAGCCGTTTCATCTTAGCAAAAATGCCCAAAATGGACAATTTTGACGATAAAAAATTCCCAATTTGGTCGGACTCCTTTTCCCAAAATAGGCAGAAAAACCCCTGCAGGGTTAAGTGGTCTTCTGAAAGCAATATTGTTTTGATGTTAATTGAAACATGTAAGTGTGCATGGCCAGCATGCTTCATATAAGGTAACATGTATGTTTTATTAAAATAAGGCAAGTCAAGTATTTACATTGATAATTGTGAAGGTTTTGTAACGCAATCATTCTAATTTTTGGCTTTATTTCAGAAAATATTTGGTACATGTTTAATTCAATCTAAACTAAAGATTACTTGTTGATTGGTCGCTATTCAAATCAAATGCAAGCCAAATGAAGGGTTAGAAAAGAGGTGAGATTCGAGAACAGGTACTTTAACGATACCTTTTTATTGAAACATTTATAATGTTTTGTACACAATTATATCCATTTTTTTTACTATACATGGCTATTAAATAAGCTTTTACCGGTAATTTAGATGGCAACTTATATAAACAAGAGCATCGTATAAAGGGTGCCACGCTCGGCTGCAGTTTTGAATAAATGAAAGCTTGGTCAACAGATTTTTTTGATTTTTTTTAGAGGTCAGTGACCTTGAACTTCGACCCAAAATTGAATGTGGAATGTAGAACTCATCAAGGTGCAGCTACATATGAAGTTTCAAAGTTGTAGGTTGAAGCACTTTGATTTTAGAGCCAATGTTCAAAACCTTGACAAAATGTTGAGGTTTTAGCAAGATGCGGACGGCGGACACGACTACGGACACGACATGATGACCTGGCTATGACATGGTTGCAAAAATTCAACTCTCAGCTTTATAACCCAATGGGTTGCTAATAGTTGCGATGCGCTCTCTCTTGTCCATGGGTGCAATATGTTATAAACAATGCAAGGGTTAAGGAACACTGAAACTGCAAGAACTTATTATAGTTTACCTGTCTAAACCACAAACTCATCCAAATGGTACCATTAAAGCAATAAATAATTGCTTTTAATTGACTCAGTAAGTTAGTTTTTCTTTCGTACGCTGTATCCGCCATATTGGAAAATTGACCCAATATTGGTTAGGTCGCAGTACACCAATATTTTGCATGTCGGGTTATGTGATGGAGCCTATTAAAGTCGACAACGATAATGAATATTCGACACAGAAAAACTGTTTCAAATTTCAACATAAAAATGTCAACGAGAATAGTGTGTTGAAACATTGTAGTATTTATTAGGGTGCATGCAAAGGATAACGTCCGTACGTAGCCGTTCAGGTAAATTTAACATGTTTATTAAGTTTATTCATTATTTTTATCAATATGTCTCGAAAGACGTCTGTTTAGTAAAGCGCAAGGATTCTCTGCGCTGACCTGCACCCATGTTTATATAGGGGTGCATATGGACTCCCGGCCAGAGCCAATAGCAAAAATTATTAAAGGCTCTGGGACTCTGTTTATATGGACTAGCTATGACAATACCTCGGGTTTTCTCCGAAATCAGCCGAGCTAAAAACACAACAATATTGTAAATTTTACCTTTAGTAAAACAAAAATCATTGCAATGCAATACAGATTTGTATTTTTAGGGAACACAAAATCCTACATTACATACCAGTTGATTTTTCTCTGTTACTTCTTCAAAATCTGACATTTCTTCTGTTTCATCCTTCTTTTTATTTTTCGCCACGAACTTCTTTTTATTATGCTTCTGGCTTGTATGACGTGACGTACTCTTTGCATGAAATTGTGGCTTGTCAGTTTTAATTTTACGGATGTTATTTTTAACACCATCTTTCTTGCGGTTTTCGTCTGAGCCAAATGTAAGTCTTTGTCCACTGGACTTCTTTACGCGTTTAGTCTTCGCCATATCTAACAAGGTAGCTACTTTGCTATTATATTTTTTTTTATAATTTCAGTTTTTTATTAAAAATTGTAAGTACAAAACAGCATGTCAAATGGGCGCAGCCATTTTGGTTTATATTCTCTAAATTGTAAACAATTTACTTTTTATAAATTCAATGGAGAGATAATCGATTTCATTTAATCTAAATAGTTAATGATTATAACATATTACGTGAATGCAAATTCAATAAAGATCATTATTTATTTGCGGCGTATTTGTGTTAAAGATCATATTGGTCACTTCCGGTAGAATGGCAGTAAGCAAAACATTCGAAAACAGGAAAACATAAATAGAACGGTTTCGCGATATATAGTTTACTCGTGAGCATTGATATATATTTTCTACGAAGTAAGTTACATCAATAATAAACAGTATTGTTGTTTGTATCATGTCATATGTTTTCGCGATACAAAGGTTGCACACCACCAATATAAAGAAGTGAAACACTAGCTGCTGGAGCAGTATTGAATTCTTATTATATACAATTAGTTGGTTCTTTATTTAAGGCAAGTGACCAATTGCCAAAACAGCACAAAACATACAATACAAAACATAAACACATAAAAGAATAAAGCTGGGGTCATAGCCCAGGAACGATCAATGCAAATTATTGGCCATGGTGGGGTTTAAACCCGTTATACTTATAGAGCACTCAACCTCTCACTTGGCCCAGCAATATTCATGATATATTTAAGTGTAAATAAAATTTAACCTCATAGCATTGCAACTCAAACAATAATAAAAGGGAATTAAAACGCATTCATTTTAATTACCATTTTATAACTTAATGGTAGGAAGTAGACCAGAGCTGGAGAGTTACTCATTTTTGAGGAACAATGAAATGAAACTACGAACTATGAACACATAAAAGAATAAAGCTGGGGTCATCGCCCAGGAACGATCAATGCAAATCATTGGCCATGATTGGGGTTTAAACCCGTTCTAGAGCGCTCAACCTCACACTTGGCCCAGCAATATTCATGATACATTTAAGTGTAAATAAAATTTAACCTCATAGCATTGCAACTCAAACAATAATAAAAGGGAATTAAAACACATTCATTTTAATTACCATTTTATAACTTAATGGTAGGAAGTAGACCAGAGCTGGAGAGTTACACATTTTTGAGGAACAATGAAATGAAACTAGTCTACGAACAAGTGTCAACTACATTCCTTCGTTATAGAAATAGATTTAAGAATATAGCATCATAAAGTTAATATTTCAGATCATCATCGCGCAAATACAGGAAGAAGCAGCAATATTTGGTGTAAAAGTTCCATATTCAGGGATGGAAATGAGTGGTTTCCCGTGAGCCCGAGGCCAGTACATTTTTGCCTGGGCAACTCAAATTCAAAAGTTAGTAGTCTGGCTGGGCAACTTGCTTTTTAAGCTTGAGACAATTCATTGCAATTAAACATTTAACATACATGCCAGACGTCCCGATCTCGGCGGGACAGTCCCGCTTTTGGGCCCTTTGTCCCGGCGTCCCGATATGAGATGATTTGTCCCGACATTCGTAAAAAACTATGTAAGGTTCCCAATAAAATTCGCTATTCAAGCTCTGTTTCGCTTACACTTACCACTGCTAATCCCTTTATTGCCCCCAATTAACAATCCGATCCTACTCGTGTGTACCAGTGTTGTTTATGACACCTTATCAGCGATTTATTGGCTAATTATTGATTTTATCAGGCATTCACACCATGGTGGTCTTTAAGATAGTGGTCGCTTTTTGCTATCGATAGTTGTATTATAATGAAATAAATGTTGAAAATGTGTTTGTTTTTGTCTTTGTTTCAAACGGTTTACAAAACAATTGTTTTGTAAAATTAATTCTACGACATTCATGAGTCTTTTACATTTAATGTTTAGTTCCAAAATAGCGGGATAATCCGAATGTGCAATATACCAAAATTGCAACAAACAGTCCAATAAGTGATACTTATCCTGTCCAGTGTAATTGGGTGTAATTGTAATAAAAACAACGAGGTGCTATGCATGACAGTTTGACCCTACTCCAATTAAGCTAAAAACAACGAGGTGCTATGCATGACAGTTTGACCCTACTCCAATTAAGCCGCGACGATTGACAAGTAACAAACTGCGCATGGATACATGCTTAAAAAACATCTGTTCGCGCATTCCGTGTCAAGCTGATGTAACTGTTCGGTAGATAGTTTACTGTAACCCGTACTTTCAGTGTACTGGATAGCCTCCCCTGCGTTAATGTTTGCCATTGAAAGTAATATCATGAGTATTGTTGTCGTAATGTTCCAGATTTTGTACTCTAAAAAGATGAATATTATCTTCGTTGTTTGCTATTGTCTTATTTAATAAAACTGTTAATGTTATGTTTAAGATTTCATGCTTCATATCAGATGTTTTATGTCTTGAATTAAAGTATCAAGAGTTTTTGTTAGTACTATACTGATTACAGTAAAGGTGGAATGATAGATGGTTTTAGGTGTCCTGCTTTTTGGTCAAATGTCCGGACAATTTTTTATGGAATGTCCCGCTTTGGACCTTAAAAATTATGGCATGTATGCATTTAATCAAATTGGCGACTGTGAGTTAATAATCAGTTTTATAAAATTCATTTTTCAAAGCCAATGAAATGATTTAACTCAGTCTTATATAAGAACATAATACACAGAAAGTTTGTCAATTAAGCAATGTTTTTGTTTAGTTATCTTTTATTTAAAGTAAGTCTTATATACACATGACACTACATGTACATCGTACTGCGCTCGTTAGTCTTAAGCTGGGCAACCAAAATACTAATGATGGTTGCCCGTGTGGGCAACCAATCGTAAAACGTTAGTTTCCATCCCTGATATTACATAGCTTGGTTATAATGAATCTGATTTAAGGTCCAGTAGTTGTATATTTGATAGCCTTGCATACCAGGTAAGCCTAGTTGCAGACTGCACAGCTTTGTGCATCTGTTATGAGGTTTTCTGTAATATTTGCCTATTAATATTGCATTCAATTTCAACATTCTTTCGATGATAACTGTAACTTGTAAGTTCAAAAATAAATATAGAACTTTACAAAAAGAATGTTTCTTCACATCGACACTGACAGTTATCAATATCAGACAAGTCTGAATACAGGGATGCCTTGATTACACTTACTATGGGAAAGACAAAGCGTCCAGACCAAGGCCCGCCTCCAAGATGGCTTCACTGCCCACGGAAAGGACAAATGATTGTGGGTTAGTAAAACATACAACAATATTTAGTTTTTTACCCAAGTCCCTACTCAGTGATGTTTTCCTTCTGTTAAAAACAACCATTAAAGGCACTTTAACAAACAAATAAAAGTTACTCAAAAGCATGTTTAAGAATATTTAGATGGGTTGGTGAGCAATTAAGTACCAAGCAATTAACAATTAATTCCCAATTTGAAGATGTCATTACCTAAATTTTCCCACTTTCTGTTTTTTTCACCCTAAGTTTGCCCTGTACTGTACCAGTACCTTTCCTGATTGGGTGAAAAAAATCGCTGCTACAAACGGAATAAGAAATTAATATTTTTTTACGTATATGTTTTTAGCTCGGCTGTTTTCGGAGAAAACCCGTGGTAATGTCATAGCCAGCTCGTCGTCCGATTTCTGCCTCATGCTTAAACCTTTACATTGGCTCTAAAATTAAAGTGCTTCCACCTACAACTTTGAAACGTCATATGTAGATGCACCTTGATGAGTTATACACGCCACACCCATTGTTTACCCTTGTTATCCATGTTTTAATTATCTAATGTTTAACCCATTCCCATACTTAGGTATATTTGATGATACATTTGGTAAACCTACTTAATCATGTTTGAGATTGTTTAACCATGGCAAATGAATTAACACCAACACATATTGTAAAAGCTGTGAAAAATCTTAACATTTTTTGGATTTAAGAGTCTTTTTTTTAAATCAATGTTTTCATTGTAATTGATACTGACAATACCAAGATTGTAATTACCAGTACTCAGATACTTTCCCAAATGAGAATTTTAAACCCTGATTCTTTTTCCCAAAAAGTAAAGTAGAAAAAGGCTGTCTTGTTTTAGACTCAGAATTTGCAGTACAAAACGATGTAAAAAGGACTCATCCTTAATCAACCACAAAGAAAATAATATATTTAAATTATCAAAAAATGTTTTCAGACACGTTTGTGCCTTTTAAGACGCCACTAGACTCCAAATATGATGAAGATGTGCCAGAGGAAAGTCGCTTTACAGTCGGAATGCTGATCGAATCCCAGAAAACATACAAGGTATACATTTGAGTGATAAAACACTACATATCTCTAACTCACAAACTTAAGCTCTATACCTCTATACCTGTGGACTTTATAAGCATTAAAGGTACTGGTAAGTTTGTATTTCAATTTATATAAAAATGTATTATTTGTTATGGATTTTAAAATTACTTTGCACAAGAGTTAACCATCATAAGATGACATGTTTTGTTTAACACCTGTACACTACCTCTTACTGGCTTTTAAAGTATTTTATCACAAATGTTTACCATCTTCAGACAATTTGTCGTGTGTAACACCTGCCTCCCTACCTCAAATGTCAAGGTTAGAGGTTGAATTAGATTGTCCCACCTGTAACTTTGTATTTCATTATACAATAAAAAAAAAAACTTACCACGAATAAAGATGCCATGTCGTGTGTATCACTGGATTCCCTACATAAAATGTCACACTTAGAGGTCTAAAGTCAGCTCTGTTTATAAGCAGCTTGTTTTTGACATTGGTGTCGTTTTTAGGCAAAATTGGCATGTGGGGGGGCTGGGGGGTTTGTTCCATATGGGCTTATGTCTTGTTATTCATTCTATTGATTCATGTGGGATTACCCGTACAGTAAACTGTAAAAAATATCTTTGCATGTAAGTATTTCTAGTCTGAATCCTACATAAGAATTTGCTATTTTTCTGTGGACAAACTGATCAAAAAATGAATTGTTAAACTATTTAATAGACAATGAAAATCAATGTCCCTCTATGTATAGCTCTGCATAGTAAAATCTGTATCTTGTTTCTATTGTAAAAAAGTGAAGTAAAAATGGAATTTCTTTTTGCTTTACAAATTATTTTGTTTGTTTGTTAAGAAATTAGCTATTTAAAATCTTATAATTGCTTCATAGCCCACCACCCAAATTTTATTCAGTTTTTACAGTACAATCTTGAGCAATAAATCACAAAAGTGATAAAAGTACAGTACACAAACTTGTTGTCATTTAGCATTTGTCAAAACCCACCATTACAGCAACAATTCTAGTTTTTGTTCTGATGCCTCATTCCAGCGTCTGTCGCTCTGTTACAATAGATTTATTTTGGTGTTGCATGCGGCACATACTATATGAGTCATGTTCTGAGAAAACTTGGCATAATGCATGTACGCAAAGTGTTGTCCCAGATTAGCCTGTGCAGTCTGCACAGGCTAATCAGGGACGACACTCCGCTTTTATGACATTTTTCGTTTAAATGAAGTCTATTCTTAGCAAAAATCCAATTTAAGCGGAAAGTGTCGTTCCTGATTAGCCTGAGCGGATTGCACAGGCTAATATGGGATGACACTTTACGCACAAACATTAGTTTAAACATATTTATTCAACAAAGTGTTTTAATATCATAAATACATACCTGTTATTTCTAGCTCATCCCTTTCCAGGGAGTTAATTATCCGGAAAACTTTAAGCGCTGGGAATCATCCACCTCTAATAAAGAAAGCCAAGTCAGGTTAAACATAGTACAATGTAACCTAACCGGAAAACAAGAACAACAACTCATCTTTCCTTTCCGGAAAACCACGAGTGCACGCCTATTTTGGCTCAGGACTTTTTCGTCCTTTTAATCGTTTTTATTGTCTGAGTTTGAATGATAAATTTTATTTATCTTTTCTGTATATTATTCGGTTTATTTTTTTTATACTTTTTATTTCAGTTTTTGTTATAATTCTGCTTTTGCTGGGTATCTTTGTTTATAGTGCTCATGTACATGAGCACGTGCACCACGAGGTTTTCGTTCCTTTTCCTTCTATAGGTAATCCATGAGGACTTCGTGCCTTTTTCCTCAATAAATAATTGAGGGCATTTGTACAGCGTTTGTTTATTTACATTGTGGTTTGAATTTAACAATTGCTTTTGTCTGTTTTAGGATATTTCTGTTTCATTTGTTAACCAGGTTTTCCGAAGGAAAAAACTGGTTATTAGATTGGCGAATGCGGGCGGGCTGGCTGGCTGGCGGGCGGGCGGGCGGAACAAGCTTGTCCGGGCCATAACAATGTCGTTCATTGTCAGATTTTAAAATCATTTGGCACATTTGTTCACCATCATTGGACGGTGTGTCGCGCGAAATAATTACGTCGATATCTCCAAGGTCAAGGTCACACTTTGAGTTCAAAGGTCAAAAATGGCCATAAATGAGCTTGTCCTGGCCATAACTATGTCATTCATTGTGAGATTTTAAAATCATTTGGCACATTTGTTCACCATCATGGGACGGTGTGTCGCACGAAAGAATCACGTCAATATCTCCAATGTCAAGGTCGCCACGACTAAAAATAGATTTTTTTTAAAAACAAACTTACAAAGGGGGTTAATTTTGTTTGTTCATTTCAAAAGTTCAGTTTGAGTTTTCTCCCTTTATCAGATTTTTTTTTCACAATGAAAACCTGGTTTTGTGACAATTTTGTCCCTTGTTTTCAGAAATGAACTTACAAAAGAGAGGTTCGTGTGGTCACATCAAGGCAAGGTGGGATTCTCACGACACTTGCCTGGCATGTACTGGTTGTACTCTACTTAAAAAATGTGCGGTGTGCAATTTATGGTCTTACCACATATGGACACAAGCTGGTCGCCGTCGGATGTCGATCAGCCGCAAACGCCACGAACCTCTAATGGACGTTGATGATTCGGTGACTTCACTGGTCACGGATGACCAGCTGACATTTCAGTCACCGGACACCGCTGGTGGTGTTGTCTGTCTGTTGTCGTCTGACTGTATGACTCCCACCATACATACCAGCGACATTGATCGTGGACCTACGGATCAATCAATGTCTGACCAAATGGCAGCCGCCATTCTACGGTCTTTGGCCGGTGATGAAACCGTTCATGATATGACTGGCCGGTCACCGGTCCGGTCCAGTCATGATATGACTGGCCAGTCACCGGTCTGGTCATCTGTGACTGGTCTGGTCACCTTCACCGGTCCAGTCCGGTCCGGTCACCGGTCAGAAGAAGGCATCGATCTTCATCATCGGATGACTCTTCTTCCAACTCGTCATCGACGAATGAATCTTCGTCATCAAGGAGTAGACATTAGACACGCTCATTTTCATCGAGCGATTCTCATCGCCGCTACGCGCGTAAGCGATCACGTCGTCGTTCACAGAGACGCTATTCCAGAAGATCCCGGTCTCATCGCAGCCGATCTACATCTTGCTATCGATGGATCTGTTACATTATTATGTCAGCCAGGATTTCTTGCTAAAAATCAACTTCCCTCTATGGCTTCCAAACCCTTCAAAGTTCCAAGTCTTTCTAGAACTTGTGGACATGAAGATGATGATTGACTCCTTTGCCCGGTAAGGGCTTTGAAGTTCTACCTTAAGAGAGTAAAGTTTATTCGAGGTTCTCGTAAAAGACTTTTCATTCCATTAAAAGGGGGTGGCAATGTGTCTGCGGCTTCTATTTCCCGTTGGATAGCCTCGACAATAAAGAAAGTTTATTCTTCTCTTTCATCCAGTGATTTATCCCTGTTTAAGATAAGACCACATGAATTAAGAGCTCTTTCGGCTTCGTGGGCATATATTAATTATACCCCACTGTCTGAAGTGCTTCAAGCTGCTTTCTGGAAGAATCCTACCACCTTCTCCTCTTTTTATTTTCGTTCTCTTGAGTGCCAACAATATAATTTGTATATGTTGGGTCCTCTTGTTGTGGCTCAAAGTGTAATTTCTTCTATGGCGTAAGTATTCTAGGCCATCAGAGAATTAAGTACGTACAATATGGTACTAACGAAGATAATCTAAGGACATGATCTACTATCTCTGGCTGAAAACCCTAAATATGGGTTCTGCTGTGATGGGAAAAAATATGCGAACCTTCCCGCCACAGCTTCAAAATCAGCTAGAGATAACAGGTATGTATTTATGATATTAAAACAAATTTTTAATGTAAAATTCATTTTAATTATTAAATACTTATCTGTTATCGGTAAGTCCCACCTCCCACCCCGCTCATCGACATTTTATGTTTTTGTAAAGGAAAGATGAGGTGTTGTTCTTGTTTTCCGGTTAGGTTACATTGTACTATGTTTAACCTGACTTGGTTTTATTAATTAGAGGTGGATGATTCCCAGCGCTTAAAGTTTTCCGGGTAATTAAATCCCTGGAAAGGGATTAGCTAGAGATAACAGGTAAGTATTTAATAATTCAAATGAATTTTACGTTAAAAATTTGTTTTACAACATACTTGCTGCTCAAGTACATGCCTTGTTATAAAATGTGCTATTGAAATTATTATTTTTTAGAAAAAGCTTGGTCTTCTTGTGGATCTGACAAATACAACACGATTTTATGAAAGTTCAGAAGTGGAGAAGCTGGGTTGTAAATACGTGAAAATGCAGTGTCGAGGGTAAGATATATTACTGACATATAAGAAGATTGTCAGCGTAGAAGCAATGCATAGTTTTCATTTATTGTTCAGCAGTTTCAAAGAAAAATTTCCATTTTAAAATAGAGTACTAAGTTTTTCACTAGAGGCTGCATTTTATTAGTATGTATTGTACATACTTAAAGCTGCAGATTTTCATTTCTTGTTTTTTAATCCATCATGAAATGTTCACTCCTCATGAAATGTTCACTCCTGAGAACATTTAGGAATATAACTTTAAAAACTGACATGTCTTGAACGGGCATCCAGAACCACCTTACAAGTCAGGAACGTCTTGCAGCAATATTAACCCTTTCCCACTCAGAAGCAGAGTGAAAATGGCTATGTGCAAACAGCATAAAACCAGAACAGCCTGCGAGTAGCTTGCAGTCTGTTCAGGTTTTATGCTGTTTGCTGCTTATCAATAACTAAGGGTTGGAAATAGAGCCTTTAAAACTTGAATCTAGTAAGAAAGTTCTTTAATTAAATTTCATTTTCTAAGGGACTTCTAATGCGTAAAAGTACATTCATGTTTCTAAGTGGTAAAGGGTTAATCAATGTATCACATTTTCATCTATGTATCACAAAGCTATATTACAAAATAGCTAGCAGGTAAGCAAATTAAGATACAAAGACCAAACAGAGGACCAAATATCTGTCCCACATGTCACTTCATTCTACTTTGTTATCAAACCACAACAGGGTGCAGGATCACGTGACTTTACAATTGTAGGGTTCACAATTCAAAGTTAATGGATGTTAACCCTTTCAGTGCTGGAACCGAATTTTGAAGGCCTTTGCAAACAGTTTGGATCCAGATGAGATGCCACAGAACGTGGCATCTCATCAGGATCCAAACTGTTTGCTATTCTGATAGTATTCTTTGAAAAAAAATCGAATAAAATGCTAATTTAAGAAATTCAGCAGATAACATTTTAGCAGACGACTAATTTCCCAGCATGCAAAGGGTTACACACCAGTATGTGGCGCTTGCCTTAGTAAGAACCCAGAGTGCTCATGGTAAGCTTGTGGCCACCATTTGTCCTGGGTCCTGTATCATGGGTCCCCACCTTTAGCTCATTACCACCTAGAGGTAATATTCCTCTTTCAATCTTGATGAAACTTAGTCATAATGTTAATCTTTACAATATCTAGGCCAAGTTTGAAGTCACATGGATCCAAAAGCAAGGTCATCGGGTCAAATCTGGAAAAAAAAGAACTTTTTACACATGTACAGGCCACATTTATGAATCAATCTTGTTGAATTTTTGTTAGAATCTTGACAATACTAGGGATGAGTTTTAAAGTGGGTCATGTAAGCCCATAAATAGGTCACCAGGTCAAATCTTTGGAAAACCTTGTGACCATTCCAGAAGCCATTGTTTAGAATCAATTTTGATGGAACTTGGTCAGAATGGTTATCTTTAAAGTATCTTGGTTGACTGGTGTTCAAAATCTCCAAACAAAAAGTAGATCACATGGTCAAATCTTAAAAGACACTTTTAACCACTTAAGAGGCCACATTAATGGTGTGAAAGCAGTGATTTTTTTTTTGGACAATTTTTGGATTGGAAAAAATCACATTGCTTTAACATGTATTGGGCATGTTTCGTTGTTTGCTTACAATAATATTATATTCACTAAAGTTAAACTTCTAGAGCTGATTAGTGGGACTAAATGTTGGGATTTAATTTAAAAAAAAAGTAACTTTAAATGGCAATTTAGGTTGTCATTTGTGAAAAATATGTACTTTTTATGCCTACGGATCCAATCGAATGATCGGGGATATATTGTTTTTGGCCTGTCTGTCTGTCTGTCATTCTGTCCCAAAACTTTAACCTTGGTTAAAGTCAAGGTTAAAGTTTTGCAATAACTTTTTCACTATTGAAGATAGCAACTTGATATTTGGCACGCATATGTATCTCATGGAGCTGCACATTTTGAGTGGTAAAAGGTCAAGGTCATTCTTCAAGGTCAAAGGTAAAAATATGGCTTCAAAGCGGCGCAATAGGGGGCATTGTGTTTCTGACAAACACATCTATTGTTGACATTGTATTGTCAAATGTCATTGACATTTGGCCGATATTCGGCCCCACATTAGACCCAAAACACACCGTACAGAAAAATTTACTATGTATGTACTGTCCACACGGTGTCTGTTGTAGTCATGGTGAGACGCCTTCTAAGGAGCAGACCATTGAATTCATTCAGCTGTGTGCCCGCTTCAAGAACCAGAAGCCCCTTGAGATGATAGGAGTTCACTGCACGCATGGCTTTAACAGGACTGGTTTCCTTATCATTGCCTATATAGTGGAACGCATGGACTGGAGGTTTGCATCGTTGTCATTATTTACTGAAACAAAAAGTTTTTATCTTAATGAGCTTCCCTATGAGAAAACGGCGTAAAGCAGTCTCACATGCTGAGAAGGGAGCATAATAAGTGGGAGCAGTGGTCTAATGGTAGGACGCTGGCTTAGAGATCGAGAGGTCCGTGGTTCAAATCCCGCCCTGAACACTCAAATTTCCCTGAGCAAGAAATTTATCCCACATATGCTCCTCTCCACCCAGGTGTATAAATGGGTACCTGTGAGGGAAATAATCCAATGTGCCGTGGCCTCATACTGCGCCAAATATGCTAACGGACGACTTATGACCCAGTGACCAGGGGAAAAATGTGAAGCGCCTCTGAACGCACATACTGTATGAAAAGGGCGCTAAAAAAATGTGGTAATAAAAAGGAACAACACTCTCTGCGTTATCTGGATTTTTACTGAGAACAGACTTCCTTTAAACAAAAAAACAAAACTTTCATAAAAGCTGAAAGTGTTGTCCCTGATGAGCCTGTGCTGACTGCACAGGCTAACAAGGGCTGACCCTTTATGCAGATGGATTGAACCTGTGTTCCCAGAGTGAGGCTCAAATATAAACAGTTTGGTCAGGGTCTTTGGTGAGCCCGTTGTTATGTTGCCAAAGTTTTGAAGAACCTGAAAAAATGAATGAATTTGAGTATGCCCCCCTTCGAAGAAGAGGGGGTATATTGTTTTGCACATGTCGGTCCGTCCACCAGATGGTTTCCGTATGATAACACCAGAACGCTTAGGCCTAGGATCATGAAACGTAATAGGTACATTGATCATGACTGGCACATGATCCCTATTGATTTTCAGGTCACTAGGTCAAGGTCACAGTGACTCGAAATAGTAAAATGGTTTCCGGATGATAACTCAAGAAGGCTTAGGCCTAGGATCATGAAACTTCATAGGTACATTGATCATGACTGGCAGATGACCCCTATTGATTTTCAGGTCACTAGGTTGAAGGTCAAGGTCACAGTGACTTGAAATAGTAAAATTGTTTCCGGATGATGACTCAAGAATGTTTACGCCTAGGATCATGAAACTTCATAGGTACATTGATTATGACTGGCAGATGACCCCTATTAATTTTCAGGTCACTAGGTCAAAGGTCAAGGTCACTGTAACTCGAAACAGTAAAATGGTTTCCTGATGATAACTCAAGAATAATTAGGCATAGGATCATGAAACTTCATAAGTACATTGATCATGACTGGCAGATGACCCTATTGATTTTCAGGTCACTAGGTCAAAGGTCAAGGTCACAGTGGTTCAAAACAGTAAAATGGTTTCAGGATGATAACTCAAGAATGCTTACGCCTAGGATCATGAAACTTCATAGGAACATTGATCATGACTGGCTGATGACCCCTATTGATTTTCAGGTCACTAGGTCAAAGGTCAAGGTCACAGTGACTCAAAACAGTAAAATGGTTTTAGGATGATAACTCAAGAATGCTTATGCCTAGGATCATGAAACTTCATAGGTACATTGATAATGACTGGCCGATGATCCCTATTGATTTTCAGGTCACTTGGTAAAAGGTCAAGGTCACAGTGACTTGAAATAGTAAAATGGTTTCCAGATGATAACTCAAGAATTCTTACGCCTAGGATCATGAAACTTCATAGGTACATTGATCATGACCGGCAGACGACCCTTATTAATTTTCAGGTCACTAGGTCAAAGGTCAAGGTCACAGTAACTCGAAACAGTTAAATAGTTTCCTGATGATAACTGAAGAATAATTAGGCCTAGGATCATGAAACTTCACAGGTACATTGATCATGACTGGCAGATGACCCCTATTGATTTTCAGGTCACTAGGTCAAAGGTCAAGGTCACAGTGACAGAAAACGTATTCACATAATGGCTGCCACTACAACTGACAGCCCATATGGGGGGCATGCATGTTTTACAAACAGCCCTTGTTACTATTCTTTATGGTGAGTTGATTATCAGTAGGTTTAATATGACAACACTTGGTTTCACTACCATGTCAAAAATAGTACAACTAGTGATAATTGATGTTTAATTTATTTGCCTGTGACTGACATTTATGTTTTCTTACATTTTAGTGTGGATGCAGCAGTGCAGTTATATGCTCAGGTATACACTTTTAGTATCTTTCATTTCACTTGTCTTCAAATTCACCAGTAAGCTCATTTATTTCAAAGCCCATTAAATATCAAACTTATATATTATTGATATTGACGATTGCATATTTTATTTAAAAGCATTGAGCTTTTGAAAGCTTTTGAAAGCATTTATTTGGCTTATCATGGTATAAACCAGTAAGATGGCAGTTAATAGAAGATCAATTTTTCTACAAAACTTTCACTTTGGAACGAAAATGAGAAATGTATAAAAGTAAATTGTTTTCCTGAAAATAATTCATACAATTATGTTCATATTTAGCCTTTTAAATCATAGTGAATTTTGACAGAAAACTGTCAGATTTTGTTTTAAGATGTTTAAAAGAAGAAACATTTACTTTACCAAAGTCCAGTAACTCAACACTTACCCAACACTCATGCAGGAAAATCTCTGTTTTTATGCCCTCGGAAGGTTGGCATGTAGCATTTGAACTGTCCGTCAGTCAGTCAGTCAGTCCGTCCGTCCGTCCGTCTGAAAACTTTAACATGGCCATAACCTTTTCAATATTGAAGATAGCAACTTGATATTTGGCATGCATGTGTATCTCATGGAGCTGCACATTTTGAATGGTGAAAGGTCAAGGTCATCCTTCAAGGTCAAAAGTCAAAAATACAATCCAAGGGAAGTAATAAGCTTTAAAAGGGAGATAATTTTAAACCTGCCAAATGATATATTGAAATTTTATTTCAAAGCAGCGCAATAGGGGGCATTGTGTTTATGACGAACACATCTCTTGTTCTGTTTATTGTGACATCACATCTAATTCATGGAATCCCCCTCTCCTTCAGGCCCGACCCCCAGGCATCTATAAACAGGACTACCTACAGGAGTTGTTCCATCGCTATGGTGACATAGAAGACACACCCCCTGCCCCTGTTCTGCCTGAATGGTGCAACGGTAAGACAGTGGTGATATTGGAAATGGTGTGATGGTAAGGAAGTGTTGAAATTGGAAATGGTGTGATGGTAAGGAAGTGTTGATATTGGAAATGGTGTGATGGAAAGGCATTGTTGACATTGGAAATGGTGTGACGGTAAGAAAGTGTTGATATTGGAAATGGTTGTGATGGTAAGATAATGTTGATATTGGAAATGGTGTGATGGTAAGAAAGTGTTGATATTGGAAATGGTGTAGTAATGGTAAGAAAGTGTTTATATTGGAAATGGTGTAATGGTAAGAAAGTGTTGATATTGGAAATAGTGTGATGGTAAGAAAGTGTTGATATTGGAAATGGGGTGATGGTAAGACAGTGTTGATATTGGAAATGGTGTGATGGTAAGGCAGTGTTGATATTGAAAAAAGTGTGATGGTAAGACAGTGTTGATATTGGAAAAGGTGTGATGGCAAGACAATATTGATATTGGAAAATGTGATAGTAAGACAGTGTTGATATAGGAAATGGTGTGTGATGGTAAGACAGTGTTGATATAGGAAATGGTGTGATTGTAAAACAGTGTTAAGATTGGAAATGGTGTGATGGTAAGAAACTGTTGATATACAAAAAGATGTGATGTTAAACAGTGTTGATATTGGAAAAGGTGTGATGGTAAGACAAGTGTTGATATTGGAAAAGGTGTGATGGTAAGACAGTGTTGATATTGGAAATGGTGTGATGATAGGACGGTGTTGATATTAGAAAATGTGTGACAGTTAGACAGTGTTTATATTAGAAATTGTGTCATGGTAAGAAAATAATTGATAGCATTTAGCACATACCTTTTTGGCAAACAAAGCACAGCAGAGACTTTTTCTGAGAAATTAAAAATGCTTTTTGCAGATTAAGGATATTTGCCTGGTTGTGTAATTTTTAGCTCGGCGTTTTTGGCGAAAACCCAAGGTATTGTCACAGCCTTGTCGTCTAATGTCTGAGTCGTGCTAAAACCTTAACATTTTGTTAAGGTTTTGAACATAGGCTCTAAATTCAAAGTGCTTCTACGTACAAATTTAAAACTTCATATGTAGATGCACCATAATGAGTTCTACACGCCACACCCGTTTTTGGGTCACTAGGTCAAAGGTGAAGGTCACTGTGACCTTAAAAAAAAATGAAAATAATTCTGACAAGCTTTCATTTATCCAAAACTGCACCCGTAGCCAAGCGTGGCACCCGTTATGCGGTGCTCTTGTTTAAATAAAAAAATTACAAGACTTTGATGCAGAAACTGAAAACCCTGGTAGCAAATGTGGTTTCTTGTATGTGAGTGTTTAATACAGTGAATATTGTTGACAGATGAGCAATAATAATATAATTAAACGTGTAATTAACCCTTTCCCTGCTCAGAAGCAAAGTGAAAATGGCGATATGCAACCAGCACAGAACCAGATTGACTGCGGTTAACTTGCTGGCTGTTCAGGTTGTATGCTGTTTGCTGCGTATCTATACCTTAGGGGAAATGAAGCCTTTAAAACAGGAATCTATTATAAAAAAGACTTTCTAAGGGACTGCAAACGCATCAAACTGTGTATCTGAGTGCTGGCAAAACCGAAACTTGTAAAGGCTGTTTACGTGGGTTCTGTATTTGGCTTCAGAGACTGAGGAAGGTGTGGACGATGATGGCAATCTCATAGAGGCTGATGGCTCCGACCAGAATGGCCAGCGCAAGAGGTTCAAGGCAGAGGTGGTGAAAAAGGTGAGTCAGAGAAGCAGAATGGCCTGGGTATCTATATGAGCCTGGCTTGGGAAAGTGGAGCTAAATGCATGTGGGTAAAGTGCTGTCTAAGATTAGCCAGTGTGGTCCGCATAGGCTTATCAGGGACAACACTTTTTGTCCCCTACCGGTTTCACTGGAGGGGACTTATGGTTTGCGCTCTGTGTGTCCGTCAGTCTGTCACACTTTTCTGGATCCTGGGATTACTTTAAAAGTTCTTAATATTTTTTCATGAAACTTGAAACATGGATAGATGGCAAGAAGGACATTATGCACGTCATTTCATTTTGTTCCTACATCGAAAATTCTGGTTGCTATGGCAACAAATATATTTAAAAAAAATATAAATATTTCTGACAATGGCGGAGCCGGTAGGGGACATATATTGCTTGGCAATAGTCTTGTTAATTTTGTTGTGTTTTTCGTTAAAAATAAGTCTCTTCTTAAAGGAAACCCAGTTTAGGCAGAAAGTGTCATTTATGATTAGCCTGTGCAGACTACACAGGCTAGTTATGGAAAACACCTGTCCAGTCGCCCAGTTGTCCCAGAATGCAGCTCATATAATAAAAAGCTTACTCAGTCATAAATGGTGATTTTTTTCTTTCAAAACTCATGTAAAATTAAATGCACTATTTAGAAGCCTTTCAAAAAGTATTAAGTGCATATTTGTCTTAAAGAACATGTGTTGTTGCTTAATTTCAGTTTTTAGCAAGGCTGTTTTCAGAGAAAACCCGAGCTATTGTCATAGCCAGCTCGTTCGCTGTCTGCTGTAGGCGTCTTTCTAAAACCTTAGCATTGGCTCTAAAATCAAAGTACTTCCACCTACAACTTTGAAACTTCATATGTAGATGCACCTTGATGAGTTCTACACGCCACACCCATTTTTGGGTCACTAGGTCAAAGGTCAAGGTCACTGTGACCTCTAATATCAAAGTTTAACATAGGCTCTAAAATCAAAGTGCTTCCACCTACAACTTTGAAACTTCATATGTAGTTGCACCTTGATGAGTTCTACATACCACACCCATTTTTGGGTCACTAGGTCAAAGGTCAAGGTCACTGTGACCTCTAATATAAAACTTAAACAAAACCCTTAACATTGCCTCTAAAATCAAAGTGCTTCCACCTACAACTTTGAAACTTCATATGTAGATGCACCTTGATGAGTTTTACACGCCACACCCATTTTGGGTCACTAGGTCAAAGGTCAAGGTCACTGTGACCTCTAATATAAAACTTTAACAAAAACCTTAACATTGCCTCTAAAATCAAAGTGCTTCCACCTACAACTTTGAAACTTCATATGTAGATGCACCTTGATGAGTTCTACATGCCACACCCATTTTGGGTCACTAGGTCAAAGGTCAAGGTCACTGTGACCTTTAAAAAAAACAAAAAACATTCTGACAAGCTTTCGCAGCCGAGCGTGGCACCCGTTATGCGGTGCTCTTGTTTGTTGACGAAATACTTAAGAGTAAAATAGTTATGAAGTTATAAACCTATTTTAAACAATATGTTATAAACATTTATAAATATATATGTAATAAACATATTAAAACCTCCGGTTGTATGAAAGACAGGATTAAAGTACCTTAGGGCTTGGTTGGGCTATAAATCATAAACGCAGTTGGCTTTCTTGCAGATTGATATTTTGCTATTTTTTACAACATTACCCGGTTTACGTAGAAATGATAAACCAATATGGCAATTTTTGTCAAAGTTTTAACGCCATTATTTATTAGAGTTATAACTGTAGTATTAACTGAATATTTGTCTTAAAGTATTAACTGCATATTTGTCTTTCAACTTTCAGTTTTAAATGTAGTTGTATGTAGGGTTTGCTGATGCTGAAATTTTTTCTGCTGTGTAACATTACAAGCAATATACTTGTATAGACTGTAAGGAAATAGGTCCAAATTGATCCAAAGATCAAGTTAGAATAAGACGTATTTTTTCATTTCCGAGCTCTTTCTTCTATTTTAATATTTTACCTTTACACTCAATTTTAACATCCACTTGTCTACAGTTTGTTTGTTTGTTAATGAGCCTAGAGCGAGATGTATATGTTTTTAGAATGCCAAGTTTGTTGACGGGGTCACAGGGGTCAAGCAGGTGACAGACCAGCCACGGCTTGGCAGCGTCCAGCGCAAGGTGCAGGAAATGTGTGGGTGGAAAGGGTTAGTCTGCTTGACATTCAGTTTAGACTAATTGGGCTTTGCTCTGTGAAAAGGGGGTTTAATGCATGTGCGTGAAGTGTTGTCCCAGATAAGCCTGTGCAGTCCGCACAAGCTGATATTTTATGTTTAAAAAAAGTCTCTTCTTAGCAAAAAAAGTTAATGCGGAAAGTGTCGCTCCTTATTAGCCTGTGCAGACTGCACAGGCTAATCTGGGACAACACTTTACGTACATGCATTTAACCCCTTTTTCACAGAGCACGGACTATTTATTTATGCTCAAAGGAATTGAAAGCCTAAGGCTTATTGAAACACTTTTTAGTCAGTTCCCTGAGTAGAAGAAGTATTGTGTCTTTTGGGGAGATTTATGGAACGCTTCCACAATGGGGATCAAGCTATAGACCTTCAAGAGGCTAGGTGGACACCATATCCACTACACTACAGCTTCTCATTTTGTGAAATGTGTTTTTCATTAGTGATTGAAATTTATCAAGTTGCGTTAAACATGGCTTGATGTCTGTAAACTTTTAAGGCCTCAAATTTTTTCTCGAATAAAAATATTGACCAATCAGAATGCCTGTTACATTTGTGCTCCAATTTCTATGGTGACGTGTTTAAGACTATTATTAGCTCTCTTCTGGCCGAAGGCCTGGAGAGCTTATGTCATGGCATGGTTTCCGTCATCCGTCCGTCCGTCTGTCCGTGCGTGCGTGCGTAAGACTTTTTAAGCGATAAAGTCCACAGTTTTCATCCGATTCTTTTCAAACTTGTTCAGTGTCTTTATATTAATGAGGACTCGAACCCTATTGAAAATGGGTTACATTAGAGTAAAAAGTCCAGAATTATCTCCCCTTGAATTTGAGAAAATTGTGAAATAAGGCTTGTTTATGCAATAAAGTCCACAGTTTTCATCCAATCATTTCCCAACTTGCACAGTGTCTTCATCTGAATGATGTGTCAAATCCTATTGAAAATGAGCAATATAGGAGTTATAAGTCTAGAGTTATCTCCCCTTGAATTAGAGAAAAAAATGAAAATTCCATTTTTTTATGTGATAAAGTCCATAATTTTCATCCAATTCTTGGCAAACTTGCACAGTGTCTTTGTATCAATGAGGACTCAAACCCTTTTTTAAAAAGAGCAATATCGAAGCAATAAATACAGAATGACTTTCCCTTGAATATGAGAAAATTTTGAAATCCCGCTTGTTTATGCAATTAATTCCACAGTTTGCATCCAATTATTTCCAAATTTGCACAGTATCTTTATATCAATGAGAATTTGAACCCTATTAAATATGAGCAGTATTGGAGAAATAAGTACACAATAATTTCCCCTTGAATTTGAGAAAATTCTCCTGTTTGCGCGTTTAAGTACACAGTTTCCATCTTATTATTTCCAAACTTGCACAGTGTTTATAGCAGTAGAGCGATTCAGGCCCTCATGGGCCTCTTGTTGAAGGATGTGACCTGATTGAATGCTTTTTCGTATTTACCAATCACAGACAATGTGTTCATGCTTGTTGTCCCTATGAAAACAAAAAGATATTGATATAAAACAAGTAAGTATTCAATGTCATTACATATAAAAGAACACCAGGCTTTTCCCCAGCATTTTGTTAATGCACAGGGGTCTATGTACATTACTTAAGACCTAAAATAGTGGCACCCTTTTGCCTAAATGCCCTGGGGAAAGGCCTGGACCACAGGCCAAGGCAAATGACTCTGACATGTCATTTAACAGATCAGCAAGTTACTAGAAGTATGGCCTCTTTGTAAATTGAAAATTCAGATTGATGTTTGTGGTCATAGCTTGGAAACGCATATTAAATTGAAACTTAACACATTTTAGAGTCATCATGTGCGGTCAATGACCAAGGTGTTTAACCTTGACTAAAATAGCAATTACCATTGCTCGTAGCCAGGACGAAAATAGAATGGTTACTTGAGCCTGCTGTCTGAAGACAGCCTTTGTAATTGTTGCAAATATGTTATCACTATGTATTGTCTACAAGGTCCGGCTTTCCTGGCTCGCAGCCGGTTTCCATGGATATTAACAACATAGACTTCCTAAGGAAGAAGCCTTACAAGTGCAGCTGGAAAGCAGATGGCACTAGGTAGGTGGTTCACAGTGGTTGATGGCATTAGGTAGGTGGCACACAGAAGTTGATGGCACTAGGTAGGTGGTACACAGTAGTTGATGGCACTAGGTAGGTGGTACACAGTAGTTGATGGCACTAGGTAGGTGGTACACAGTAGTTGATGGCATTAGGTAGGTGGTACACAGTAGTTGATGGCACTAGGTAGGTGGCACACAGAAGTTGATGGCACTAGGTAGGTGGTACACAGTAGTTGATGGCACTAGGTAGGTGGTTCACAGTAGTTGCATGGTTTGTGGTGGCACTAGGTAGGTGGTACACAGTAGTTGATGGCACTAGGTAGGTGGTACACAGTTGTTGAAGGCACTAGGTAGGTGGTACACAGAAGTTGATGGCACTAGGTATGTGGTACACAGAAGTTGATGGCACTAGGTAGGTGGTACACAGTTGTTGAAGGCACTAGGTAGGTGGTACACAGAAGTTGATGGCACTAGGTAGGTGGTACACAGTTGTTGAAGGCACTAGGTAGGTGGTACACAGTTGTTGAAGGCACTAGGTAGGTGGTACACAGAAGTTGATGGCACTAGGTATGTGGTACACAGAAGTTGATGGCACTAGGTAGGTGGTACACAGAAGTTGATGGCACTAGGTAGGTGGTACACAGTAGTTGCATGGCACTAGGTAGGTGGAACACAGAAGTTGATGGCATTAGGTAGGCAGTACAAAGTAGTTGATGGCACTAGGTAGGTGGTACACAGTGGTTGATGGCACTAGGTAGGTGGTGCACAGTAGTTGAAGGCACTAGGTAGGTGGTACACAGAAGTTGATGGCATTTGGTAGGTGGTACACAGTAGTTGATGGCACTAGGTATGTGGTACACAGAAGTTGATGGCACTAGGTAGGTGGTACACAGTTGTTGAAGGCACTAGGTAGGTGGCACACAGTAGTTGATGGCACTAGGTAGGTGGTACACAGTAGTTGCATGGCACTAGGTAGGTGGCACACAGAAGTTGATGGCATTAGGTAGGTGGTACACAGTAGTTGATGGCACTAGGTAGGTGGTACACAGTAGTTGCATGGCACTAGGTAGGTGGAACACGGAAGTTGATGGCATTAGGTAGGCAGTACAAAGTAGTTGATGGCACTAGGTAGGTGGTACACAGTGGTTGATGGCACTAGGTAGGTGGTGCACAGTAGTTGAAGGCACTAGGTAGGTGGCACACAGAAGTTGATGGCATTAGGTAGGTGGTACACAGAAGTTGATGGCACTAGGTAGGTGGTACACAGTAGTTGCATGGCACTAGGTAGGTGGAACACGGAAGTTGATGGCATTAGGTAGGTAGCACACAGTTGTTGATGCACTAGGTAGGTGGTACACAGAAAATGATGGCACTAGGTAGGTGGTACACAGAAGTTGATGGCACTAGGTAGGTGGTACACAGTAATTGATGGCACTAGGTAGGTGGTACACAGAAGTTGATGGCACTAGGTAGGTGGTACACAGTAATTGATGGCACTAGGTAGGTGGCACACAGTAGTTGAAGGCACTAGGTAGGTGGCACACAGAAGTTGATGGCATTAGGTAGGTGGTACACAGTAGTTGATGGCACTAGGTAGGTGGTACACAGTAGTTGCATGGCACTAGGTAGGTGGAACACGGAAGTTGATGGCATTAGATAGGCAGTACAAAGTAGTTGATGGCACTAGGTAGGTGGTACACAGTGGTTGATGGCACTAGGTAGGTGGTGCACAGTAGTTGAAGGCACTAGGTAGCTGGCACACAGAAGTTGATGGAATTAGGTAGGTGGTACACAGTAGTTGATGGCACTAGGTAGGTGGTACACAGTAGTTGATGGCACTAGGTAGGTGGTTCACAGAAGTTGATGGCATTAGGTAGGTGGTTCACAGTAGTTGCATGGCACTAGGTAAGTGGTGCACAGTAGTTGAAGGCACTAAGTAGGTGGTTCACAGTAGTTGATGGCATTAGGTAGGTGGTACACAGAAGTTGATGGCACTGGGTATGTGGTACACAGAAGTTGATGGCACTAGGTAGGTGGTACACAGTTATTGAAGGCACTAGGTAGGTGGTACACAGTAGTTGATGGCACTAGGTAGGTGGTACACAGTTGTTGAAGGCACTAGGTAGGTGGTACACAGAAGTTGATGGCACTAGGTAGGTGGTACACAGAAGTTGATGGCACTAGGTAGGTGGTACACAGTAGTTGCATGGTTTGTGGTAGACATCAGCTAAGCCAGATGGCACTAGGTGAGTGTGGTACACAGTAGTTGATTGCATTAGGTAGGTAGCACACAGTTGTTGATGCACTAGGTAGGTGGTACACAGAAACTGATGGCACTAGGTAGGTGGTACACAGTAGTTGATGGCACTAGGTAGGTGGTACACAGTTGTTGATGGCACTAGGTAGGTGGTACACAGTAGTTGATGGCACTAGGTAGGTGGCACACAGTTGTTGAAGGCACTAGGTAGGTGGTACACAGAAGTTGATGGCACTAGGTAGGTGGTACACAGTTGTTGAAGGCACTAGGTAGGTGGTACACAGTAGTTGATGGCATTAGGTAGGTGGTACACAGTAGTTGATGGCACTAGGTAGGTGGTACACAGTTGTTGCATGGCACTAGGTAGGTGGCACACAGAAGTTGATGGCATTAGGTAGGTGGTTCACAGTAGTTGCATGGTTTTTGGTGGCACTAGGTAGGTGGTACACAGTAGTTGATGGCATTAGGTAGGTGGTACACAGAAGTTGATGGCACTAGGTAGGTGGTACACAGAAGTTGATGGCACTAGGTAGGTGGTACACAGAAGTTGATGGCACTAGGTAGGTGGTACACAGTAGTTGGTGGCACTAGGTAGGTGGTACACAGTAGTTGCATGGTTTGTGGGGAAAATCAGCTTAGGCAGATGGCACTAGGTAGGTGGTACACAGTAGTTGATGGCACTAGGTAGGTGGTACACAGTAGTTGATGGCACTAGGTAGGTGGTACACAGTAGTTGAAGGCACTAGGTAGGTGGTACACAGTTGTTGAAGGCACTAGGTAGGTGGTACACAGTAGTTGATGGCATTAGGTAGGTGGTACACAGTAGTTGATGGCACTAGGTAGGTGGTACACAGTAGTTGATGGCACTAGGTAGGTGGTACACAGTAGTTGCATGGCACTAGGTAGGTGGCACACAGAAGTTGATGGCATTAGGTAGGTGGTTCACAGTAGTTGATGGCACTAGGTAGGTGGTAAACAGTAGTTGCATGGCACTAGGTAGGTGGCACACAGAAGTTGATGGCATTAGGTAGGTGGTTCACAGAAGTTGATGGCATTAGGTAGGTGGTTCACAGTAGTTGAAGGCACTAGGTAGGTGGTACACAGTTGTTGATGGCATTAGGTAGGTGGTACACAGAAGTTGATGGCACTAGGTATGTGGTACACAGAAGTTGAATGCACTAGGTAGGTGGTACACAGTAGTTGAAGGCACTAGGTAGGTGGTACACAGTTGTTGAAGGCACTAGGTAGGTGGTACACAGTTATTGAAGGCACTAGGTAGGTGGTACAAAGTAGTTGATGGCACTAGGTAGGTGGTACACAGTTGTTGAAGGCACTAGGTAGGTGGAACACAGAAGTTGATGGCATTAGGTAGGTGGTACACAGTAGTTGATGGCACTGGGTAGGTGGTACACAGTTGTTGAAGGCACTAGGTAGGTGGAACACAGAAGTTGATGGCATTAGGTAGGTGGTACACAGTAGTTGATGGCACTAGGTAGGTGGTACACAGTTGTTGAAGGCACTAGGTAGGTGGAACACAGAAGTTGATGGCATTAGGTAGGTGGTACACAGAAGTTGATGGCACTGGGTAGGTGGCACACAGAAGTTGATGGCACTAGGTAGGTGGTACACAGTTATTGAAGGCACTAGGTAGGTGGTACACAGTTGTTGAAGGCACTAGGTAGGTGGTACAAAGTAGTTGATGGCACTAGGTAGGTGGTACACAGTTGTTGAAGGCACTAGGTAGGTGGTACAAAGTAGTTGATGGCACTAGGTAGGTGGTACACAGTTGTTGAAGGCACTAGGTAGGTGGTACACAGAAGTTGATGGCACTAGGTAGGTGGTACACAGAAGTTGATGGCACTAGGTAGGTGGTACACAGTTATTGAAGGCACTAGGTAGGTGGTACAAAGTAGTTGATGGCACTAGGTAGGTGGTACACAGTTGTTGAAGGCACTAGGTAGGTGGTACACAGAAGTTGATGGCACTAGGTAGGTGGTACACAGAAGTTGATGGCACTAGGTAGGTGGTACACAGTAGTTGCATGGTTTGTGGTAGACATCAGCTAAGCCAGATGGCACTAGGTGAGTGTGGTACACAGTAGTTGATTGCATTAGGTAGGTAGCACACAGTTGTTGATGCACTAGGTAGGTGGTACACAGTAGTTGCATGGTTTGTGGTGGATATCAGCTTAGCCGCTCTTAACCATTTACCGCTCTGAAGCAAAGCAAAAATAGCTCTATGCAAATAGCATGAAACCAGAACAGCCATCGAGTAACGTCAGTTTTTATGCCGTTTGCTGCTTGTCAGTTTCTTATGTTTGGAAATTAAACCTTTACATCTGGAATCTAATAAGAAAGATCTAACATGTATTGATTTGATTGTCTATTTAGTAGGGATGGCAACGAATACCGATTTCGGTATTCGAATATTCGGTCACCCTTCCGAACGAATATTCGGATATTCGGATATTCGGTCAACATCTGTTGGGAAAAAGTCAACTTTGTTTACCGTACCATTACTCCATGAATGCTACTTTCGTTTTTACCGGAAGTTCACCGGAAGTGTTTAAATATTGACACAGCGTTGCCGTCGTTAATTCGAAGCTGATGTTGTTGATTACTTTTTATGGTTAAAATTGAATGACAAAAACTGTTTTTAAACTATTAATATCGTACACCAACAATAGAACGAGAAACCTAATATTACATGACGACAACATATTACATGACAAAACAGTTAGATCTACATATAATTAAAGCTGAACTTAAACGAATTACTTAGTATGTACATAGACACAACACACTTTGAACCTGTTTAACAGACTAAACAGTCAGTCTTTTAAAGTTGCCACGTTTAAAAGACACTTGGATCGGCGACTTCTTATCGGATGACGTCGTGAAATACGTCCAAGCAGCGAAAGGCGTAGGTGGCATTTTGCTTGGACAGATATTTACTTTATGCGGGTAGCAATTATAATATTTTCAATTAAATGAGGGTGAAATACCAAAAACATTTCTTTAAGTATAATACCTGATTGAATATTGAGTAATAAATTAATGTTTGGACCATACGATACGCAAATACTCATTAGAGGTTGAGTAAATTATTTTCTAAAAGCTTTTTTGATTGGACAACGTGATTATAACCATACGATCTGTTTTGTTTTTCACACCAAGTCGGCTCTTTCTTTACTCAATTAATCTTTGATCATTTTAAATGTAATTCGAGTTATTAGATCAATACGGGTCGGTGTTTTAATTTCCATACGGTCTTATTTGTTTAACACAAAGTTGGCTTTTCCTTTACTCATTTAATCTTTAATGATTTTAAATGTAATTCGAGTCATTGGATCAAGTGCAGGTCGGTGTTTTGATTGCCGACGCGACTTGCATCTATCATAATTTTGACACAAAGTGTCTGGCTTTGTTAGTGGGATTTATGACCGGTATACTGTCGTCACCATAGCGACGCATTAACGCGCCTACCGGAATAAACATTATGACACGGGGAACAACTTTTTTGACAATGTTTGAAGTAAATTTTACGAATACAAAGTCTTTGAAATTACTCGATTTTTTATTTTTTCTTCCGAATATTCGATTCGGAAAACAGTATCCGAATATTCGGTCCGGGACCGAATATTCGGATATTCGGATATTCGTTGACATCCCTACTATTTAGGGATTCCAAATGTATCAAAGTGTGTATCTGTGTGGTAAAGGGTTAAACTTCTTTAATATACCCATTCTACTTTATGCCCTCTTTTTTGGAAGACATGGTGTGGAATATAGATTTTCTGTTTCACGTCTACCTTGGTTATTGTTTCTTTTTATTTCTTGATAGATTTATGAACTTTGTTATGCTTCAGTTGGAAACGTTTCAAGTTAAAATTACTGAAAATTTGAGGTTTATTCATATTGCGCTATATCTAATTTTGATTTAAACTTTTATATTGTGAAAAAAGTTACATTCCGTCAAATTCTTGTTGCTTATTGATGGACCTGTAGGCAAAGTTGTTTTATACAAAAGTTGCACATTTTAAGCAGTTTCATGATGCTAATTGACAGCCTTGTAGGTTATGTTACAATATAAAATGTTGGAACATTTTTGCAGATTCATGATGTATATTCAAGGCAGTATAGGTTATGATGCAATATAATATGCCTTGGTGAAAATGTTTGCAGGTTCATGATGCTAATTGATGGCAGTTTAGGTGTATGATGCTCTTTTAAATGGTGGAACATCTGTTTACAGATTCATGATGCTGATTGATGGACCAGATCAGGTGTTTATGCTGGACAGAGATAACACAGTCTTTCATGTGCCTAAATTACAGGTAAGGCATCATGATGAGTCTTGCTTTTGGGCCAGCTGTTTGGAAAGCATTGAACAACGATAACAGATAATTACAAAATAGTGCAATTATCTGCCTTTAATTACAAAACCCGTATTATTTTTGGTAATCACTGAATATGTCTATCTGTCTCTGCATTTCTCATGTCATATACATGTACTATATATATTTTTTGCCAATTTTTTACCATCTCGGGCTAAATTGTTCTTAAAGTCAAATTTACCATATAGCACTGATTGCTACAAATTTAAGGCATTTACAAGAATATAATAAAAAATAGACACAAAGAATGCAAACTAATTTAGCTTATTCATTTATTGTTTTTGGCTAATTTGATGCAGAAAAAAAGTGAGCCATGTATCAGTAAAGAATAATGGAATAACATTTTTTTCCTTGTTAAGTTTCCAAAACGGAAGGACCTGAAGTCTCATATCAACAATACACTGCTTGACGGCGAGATGATATTGGACACTGTTGGCGGAAAAAATGTGCCAAGATATCTTGTATATGATATCATCAAGTTTGAGGTTAGATATAAATTTGATGGTTTTAAATAGGACACATTTTAAGGCATGAAGGCAAGAATTCAGATATCTTGTTTATATTTATTTAAGATTATTCATTCTTTCATCGTACCTGAATTAACCAAATAACAGCCTGTCTTATTAATTCAAGCATCTTGCAGCCTTGTATAACCCTTTACCACTTAGATATGTATTTTAACGCATGTGTAGTCCCTAAAAAAGTTAAATTTAATTTAAGACCTTCCTTACTAAATTCAAGTTTTAAAGGCTTCATTTTCAACAGTAAGGTACTGATGAGCAGCAAACATATTAAAACCTGGACAGACTGCAAGCTACTCGCTGGCTGTTCTGGTTTTATGCTGTTTGCAGATAGACATTTTCACTTTGCTTCTGAGTGGGAAAGGGTTAATATAGGTATCATGCAAAGAATAGTGACATAATTTTGTTATTTTTATCTTGTCATTTGGGTTGTTTTCAGCCATTTCTTTTGTTTACTTTTTTGTTTAAGACAGGAAAATGCTAAATAATGATGGGATAAATAGAATACTAGTGAAGTGTTATATACAGAAAAGTTTAGTTTTTCCTTCTTAAAGTTGTTTATTTCCTTGCTTAATAAGCGTAACTGTGTTCAACAATTACCTAGTATTCTTTATTAATAAGGATATGCCAAGTGTTTGAAGCAACATATTGGACACAGTCAGAATGTAAGGAGATATATCTTGTTGATGGTATTGTAAAATTTTAGGTTATAAATTGTAAGTAGAAAATGTAAGTACTTTTCAATGATATTGTCATGTTTTGGCCTGTTGTTTAAAGGCCCTATAAAGGTGACAAATCCAATTATTATGCATATAAACTGTTCTAATTTTTACCGGATTTCAGTTGCTCTTGCATAAGAAATGCTAATAACACAGCTTAGGTGCAACGTTGTCAATAATTATGTAAGATATACCCGTTTCATAATTGGAAGAAATGTTTACAACTTTGCAACTAACGTGATGTGTAGCCCCAAAGCGGTGACGTATGCTTAAAATAGCCGAAAGAACATTCAATTTTAATTCTATTTTAAACAACTTTTTACCAGCAGAAAGTAACTTACTTCACAAATTTTTACCATTTAGAAGAGACCTACTTTGTGAGTTATACCGGAAAACGTTGAAAATCAACGATATATTTTTGGCGACCTGAGTCACTTTCACTTTCCCTAGTAAACAGTGATGTAAATAAACTGATTGTTTGTAAACACATTGACTTGGAGGACACTGTATTTTGAGCTCAAAGTTGTATTGCTCATATTTTTATGGTAATGTCCAATAGCATATACATATATATTTTTGATAATATTTATTAATAAAATATGGAAAAAATATTTAAAAATCGGTAAATAATTACTGATCGTCACCTTTATAGAGCCTTTAATATTGGTCTATATAACTCAAAACTTGTTATGGAAGTAATTGTCAAAAAACAAATCATGAGCTGTTATCAATTCTTCTGAAATACAGTAAACACCAGTTGTAACAACGTCACTTTAAGCAATAATCAGTCAACACGCAATATAATAATAAGAGATACAATTAAATGATTAAATACTATGAAAGATTTGCCAGTCCTGTCTGATTTTACAAATTTATTGTTCAGTCTCTTTGTCAAATAATCAAATAAAATCTGTCACCATATAATGAATAGGTTTGCAACTGTATCTATTCACACCTTGTCACGGATATTTTCACATCTGAGTCAAGTTTTCATGTTTTACATTTATTGGTCATTGTCAGCAAAGTTGTAAAACAACAAGCTTATTTATAAACACTAACTCTAGTATTATGATTATCTTCTTTTTTGTTCTGGTAATGATAAGATGTGAACTGTATTAAAACTGTGTTTTGCCTTTATATTTGTTTATACATGTGTAAACTTGATTTAAATAAGAAATAAAATACAAACACATGCGGAAGTAACATTAGAACATGTTGTACACAATTCTTAAGCATCTGAAAGATGTGATACAATGAAAGATGCGTTATTACAAACAATTGCGTTTTTCCCTTGACTATTGGTTGTATTGTATTTTGACTATATCACCATTATTTTATATCTCAAACCAAAATTTTCTGTCCTGAATTTGAATTCAACAATTTTGCTTTTATTAATAAGATTCATTCAAATTTGTACACAAAAATGATATTAACTCTGGGTTGGTTTTTCCACTTCTTTCAACTGTTTTCCTCTCTTTGAATTTCAAAAATATTTTACCAACAGTTCTTATAATGGTTAACCCTGTATGTTGGGTTGAGCATCCCCTGAGGTGGTTCATGCATCCCCTGTCAGACTTTGTACTGGTCACTGTGTTCATTTCTCAGGGAAAAGATGTCGGCAAGATTGACTTCAACACTCGTCTCACTTGTATAGAGAAGGAGATAATTGGGTCCCGAAACGAGAAGGCGACTCAAGGTCTGTTGGATAAGACCAAGGAGCCATTCAGTGTGCGATTGAAACCCTTCTGGGATATTGTCACTGCAAGAAAGGTTAGTTTCCTAGCCAATTAGAATACGTTATAGATCTTCAGATCCTTTGCTTAGTTTCAAATAAGGGTGGAGGTTGACATCTTATTTTGTCTGGAATCATTCGCCAACAAGACTTAGCTGTTTGATATGAGTCGTGTTCTGAGAAAACTGGGCATAATGCATGTGAGTAAAGTGTTGTCCCAGATTAGCCTGTAACGACACTTTCCACCTAAATTAGATTTTTGCTAGGGAGAGACTTCATTTAAACGAAAAATGTCATAAAATCGGAAAGTGTCTTCCCTGATTACCGGTAGCCTGTGAGAACTGCACAGGCTAATCTGGGACAATACTTTACGCACATGCATTATGCCCAGTTTTCTCAGAACATGACTCATATTAGCACAACTGGGACTGATTTGACCCTTGTTCTGTTAAAGCTGTGCTTAATGCATGTGCGTTAAGTGTCCTCCCAGATTAGTTTGTTTGCACAGGCTAATCAGGGACGACACTGTCTGCCTAAACTGGATTTCCTTTAAACAAACAATTATATGAAAGCATAAAGTGTCATTTCTGATAAGCCTGTGCCGACTGCACAGGCTATGCTGGGATGACTCTTTAACACAAATGCATTAAGCCCAGTTTTCTCACAACGTGGCTCATTTGGAGGAGTTGTGGCTGTTGTAGGTACTGGATGGGAAGTTTTCCAGCCAGGTCAGCCATGAAGTGGACGGACTTATCTTCCAGCCTATCCCTGATGTAAGCATCTGTCTGATCTATTATAAATCTTGTCTTTTAATTAATTTTGTTTGTATATTTGTTTTGTAATGTTCCCCGGAAATTGCAATTACTGACAATTTTGCATATGTCGGTTTAAATGTCAGTTGGCTGCTTTTATTACCGTTCTTTAAGTCGATAATTAGTCCCCTACCGGTGAAAACGGAGGGGACTTATGGTTTGCGCTCTGTCTGTCAGTCTGTCACACTTTCTGGATCCTGCGATAACTTTAAAAGTTCCTCTTTTTTTCATGAAACTTGAAACATGGACAGATGGCAATATGGAGATTATGCACGTCATTTTATTTTGTTCCTACATCAAGAATTCTGGTTGCTATGGCAACAAATAAACTAGAAATATTGCTGAAAATGGTGGAGTTTTACCGGTAGGGGACTTTTATTGCTTGGCAATAGTCTTGTTTTTATTATGTAAAGTCTGTGTCAAGTTTTCATCTACAAAGAACTCTTGACAGGCCATTCTGGCTTTCATGGATGATATGTAATGTGTTGGGGTCACAATTATTTGGGCGTAGTAAATGGGACTTTTCATGAAAGTGTTGAAATAGAAGCAAGGGAAGCTCAAAATTGTTCATGCATTTGTTAAAATGATTGTGTAATAAATAAATAGATTCACTCTTACAGATTGTTTTGTGGCTACATTATCAAACGCATCGTCTGGAAATGCCTTTAGAAATGCAAGCTTTGGGAACTGAAATTTTTACAACTAAGTTTATATGCTTGTGTAATAAATTAAGTTTCATTTTCATCTTATCATCAGTCAAGAGCCAAAATGTCCAATAAGTACATGTTCATAGAAAGCCATTCTGGATTTCAGTCGTTAACCCTTTCCCACTCAGAAGCCAAGTGAAAATGGCCTTGTGCAACCTGCATAAAACCAGAACAGCCTGCGAGTTTTCAGGTTTTATGCAGTTTGCTGCTCATCAGTATTCTAGGGTTGGAAATGATGCCTTTAAAAGTTGAATCTATAAGGAAAGGTCTTTAACCCTTTCCCACTCAGAAGTAAAGTGAAAATGGCTATGTACAAACAGCATAAAAGCAGAACAGCCTGCGAGTAACTTGCAGTCTGTTCACATGTTTATGCTGTTTGCTGCTCATCAGTATCTTATGGTTTGAAATAGAGCCTTTAAAACTTTAATCTAGGAAGAAAGGTCTAAAATTTGATTAAACTTTCTAAGGGCTTAGAGATGCGTCAAAATACATATCTAAGTGGTATAGGGTTAATTTAGTTTGAAATTTCAAATGGACTACAAATGGGTCAAATGCGTATCCGAGTGGTAAAGTGTTTGTGGGCTACACGTTTTCAGGTGTACCACCCTGGTCGCTGTCAGGAAGTGTTGAAATGGAAGCCACCCGAGCTGAACTCTGTGGACTTCAAGCTGGAAATCAAGACAGTGGCTGGAGGAGAAGGGTACACATAGAGATATAGGTCTTAGTTTAGACCAATTTATTTTAGCTCGATTGCATAAAAGGTCTAAGGCTTATATGAAACGCTCTCGAGTCTATTTCCTGGGACTAGAACCAGTACTTGGTGTCTTTGAGAGAGATCTAAAGAACGCTCTCATGGTGGAGATCAAACCCATGACCTCCGGGTCGCTAGGCATGAGACACCATATCCACTATGCCACGGCGACCTATCGGTCTTGATTTGAGACCACATTCGGACTGGCTGAATTGGGGTTGTATCCAATAATCTTACTGCGAATTATTTAACGCAATACAGGAGTAATGAATCTCTGGAAACATTATGAAGAGAGAATTTCTTCTTAACATCAATAGCCATGTTTTAAAAATATATTCACATTTAAAATGACTTGTACAAATAATGTTTTATTCTAAAACTATGCAAAATAAGATAATTGTTTATCCTTTATTGCATTAAAACCACACCAGACAAAATTAACTTTCTTAAGCTGGCCATAAATGTAATGATGTTGAATGGCTTTAAAAAATGTACATATATTTTAACTAGGGAGCTAAAATGGATATGGCCCCTGATTGTATTGATTTCTTTCTTTCAAAAACTGTGTCTTTGTTGGTGTATTCATTCTAATGATGAAACCTAACACTGGGCCTCTTGATCTAAAACAAATAACTTGTTTAAGCTGAGCAATTAAAATGTTTGTTCAAATGTCTCAGACTTGAAAGTTTTTTTTATATATTGTGATAGAAATTGTTTTTTTAGTTGTATCATGTATTTGGTTTCCATTTTAAGGTATAGACTTGTGTTTTATGTTGATAGGTTTAATCACAGGAGGGAAGCCCATAATAATTTTCTTATGTATATATGCTCTTATACAAAGCATATATATAAAAATAAAAAATAAAAAAATAATACTATGGGCTTCCCTCATGTAGGTTCAACGTTATAATGAACATCAGTAGTGGAATCTCCAATTTATCTGTGTATATAATTACCTTTAATAATACCTGTTACAATTTTATATCAGAAATGCATGAACATAACTTGAAGTCTGATTAAATATCTTTTTGTTCATGTGTTTTTCTTCCAGAATGTTGGCTACTAAGAGGGCCTTCCTGTATGTGACAGGCCTAGCAAACCCATTTACAGAAATGAAAGTAAGAAAGGAACAAAGTATATGTATGCACTCTTAAACTGTTTTTGTTACCACCCTAAGAGTTATGTTTAGCTTGACTAGAGAGGGCTGTCTATTTAGTGCAGTGGTTAGTACACGTGCCTCTGGCCTCTGCAACCTGGGTTCAATTCCCAGTCCCAGCACATTTTTCTTCACTGCACATTAGTTTCTCCTCTCAGCGCAAGACCTCACCAATATATACATATAACACCAGATAGCGAGTTTTACAACTTAATGTCAACCGGAAAATGATAATATTAACCTGAGTGAAAGCCAGTTTTGACATAAACAATCTGTGGGTTCACAATACATTGTATCAACCTTTATGCATTTTTATTTTATTACACAAACAAAAACAAACAATAACTTCATAAAACGATTGTCATAAAATGGCAGAATCATCATCCAGTTTTTTCAATACCGGAATGATGTAAGAATCTATATTTAGACATGTCATGTTTAAAACATGTTGTGTGATTGATATGAAGTTCTGCACAGTGTTTGTTTTAATAAGTAATTTACTCTGTGCACTCTGCACTGGCTAATCAGGGACAAAACTTTTTTGCCTAAGCTGGATTTTTCTTTAGAAGAGATTTCCTTAAATGAAAAATTCCACACAAAAGTGGAATGTGTTATCCCTAATAAGCCTGTACAGACAGCCTGCACAGGCAAATCGTGTATGACACAAAACAAAAGATTTGAATGAAAATCCAGTGTATGCAGAAACTGTTGTCCCTAATGAGCCTGTTTTGACTGCACAGGCTAATCTGGGACCACACTTTAGGAACATGCATTAAGCGTCATTGCATTTCAATTCAGTTCACAAAAGATCTGAAGGAGCTGGACAAGAAAATTATAGAGTGCAGCTTTGACCCTGTGGCCAACAGTTGGAAGTACATGCGGGAACGCACGGACAAGTCCTTCCCTAACCACTACACTACTGCAGTTGGTTAGTTTTACCCATATCTACTTATTGAACACGTTTTATCAAATAAATGTAAATGCCATTATGAATGTTTTCAGTATTTGTCATTCATATGTTTTTCACGCTTTTTCAAGCATAAGAAAACCTAAAATGTAATCAACATACTCTGGAACCAGTTTTTTTATTTAGAATTGTGTATGTGAAGATTTTGCTTATCAATTGTGAAGATAAATCAATGTTCCTATAAAATTATAACTGTTTTTCAGTTTAAAACTGAACTTGAGGTTGCATACTGTATCTGTAAATTCCTGCAGTATTGAAATTGGTCAATCGTAAGCAAGAAAAAACCTCGATTGTTACCCTATTACAATATGTTGAACGACACAAATAGCAATAGTCGGATGTATATTTTATATAGTTTTAATATTTCACTTCTGTTGTGACAAACAAACTAAGGCATACATATTTAACAATGACAAAAAAAATTTAAAAAATGCTGATTATAAAAGTTATTATAAAAATTAAAGCTGAAGTATTGATACAGTTCTAACTCACAACATTGTTGTTTTGGGGATTTCCTTATTTCATTTTCAGCAATAAAAAGCTTATAACTAATTTTGATGAAAACATTTAATACTTAGTATATTTCATGTGTGTTGTGAGGTAAACCTTTTGACTGACAAAAACAGTATTATAGCAATTATAAAAGATAGCTTGAAAAACGTATTTTAGCTAAAATGTTGATACCGTTCTTACTAAAGAAATTCCAAATGTTGGGTTCCCATATTTCAGCTGTGTGTGAAAGCATCAAGTACCCTGTGACCAAGGACATCCTGTTCAGGGTCACAGAGATGGAGCGATGGATGCCCCCTGCCAAGGAGGTCATGCCCCCGCCCCCATCCCGCCCCCTGCACAAGCCACACCCCAAACCAGCCTCGTGACCTCAGTGATACTGTTAGTGTATCACTGTTAGAGTGATATGCAGCCTTTCTTTATAGTGGTGTGTAGCCACTCCTTCCAAGCAAGCCACGTGACCACAGTTTGACTTCAGTGATACTGTAACAGTGATATGCAGCCTGTTTTTATAGTGGAAAGTAGCCATGTTGAACATGACCACAGTTTGACATCAGTGATACTGTTACAGTGATATGAAGCCTTTTCTTGAAAATGAAGTGTAGCCTTGATTAATGGAGAATGGAATACAAAAAGGATATTGCATAACATTTATTTGTGGATGATTGGTGCAGTTCTCTTTGTGTACATTTTGGGTCACAGACTGTCACAAGAAAATCTGCAAAACAAAAATTATTTGGACTATGATGATAAAATGTGGATGTGTTATGGGAAAACAGAAAATGACAACTTTAGGTTGTGGAACTGATGTCAAAATTTGAAGTGGAGAATTTTTTATTTGCAGTTATAGTGCTACAATAATATTACATGTTTCAAATACCTGGTAACTTCAGACTAGACACTTTGAGAGTGATGTATAGCTTAATTTCAATAAATCACACTGGTTTGTGAAAAGCAACCATATGTAGCTTCAAAACTCTGCTCTGAACTTGTGTACGTGGTTGTTATGACAACTTGTAATTAGCAATTACTGGAAACGAGACATGCTATTAGTATGTAGTTTGAGAACTTTTGAAGTTTTACACAATCTCTGTTGAGGTACTAGTTTTTGTATGAATTTATATTACTGAAAGTTGTGTCTGGTTCTGTGTTTTTTTCTGTTCAATATGCTTAAATATTCCTTTAAATTTTGGCTAAATATTTCTTTAATTTCTTGTTTCTATGAATTGGTTTATATTTATTAATTATAAGTTTTTCTGTCTAACATATTTTTTAACAAATAAAGAAAAGTTGTAAAGCACTGGATAAGTAATTTAAGTGAAAATTACATTATTTGCATCTTTCTTAATTTTGTTTCTAGTGTTTTCACACATGGCTGAACTCATTCGCTTTAAGGTTTACTATCATAAGTTTGCTTCTTTTGCAGCAGTTACTGTTTGGCCTTCTGATTTTCACTGTCTCATATGACTAACATTAAGTATGTGTGAATGAGCATGTCCTTTATTGTGAAGTGGCTGTTATGTCATTAAAAATATTGCACATCATTATAAATTTGATATTTTGATACGACATGATTGTATGTTATTGTCCTGATTTTATTTTCAATCTGACTCTTGTCAGTTTTTTATATATAATTTGTCAATGATTTGCCATTAATATGTAAGATGACACCAAGTGTTTGATTGGTATGACATAAACGATGGCATGTCATCAATGATCAGATCCCAGGCAAATAGATCCTGTATTCAAAGGGTTGGTACACATGTCAAAAAAATCAAACTTTGTTTTGGCCAAAGCATTATGCTCTAATATCATTTATAGGGTCGTATTTTGCATTTATTAATACGTTATTGTAAGATTGATAAACAAATTCTATAATTTATAGAATGCTAATAATTTTTATTTTCAAAACAAATACTTTTTTGGAACAAATGTAATGAATGTGTAGACACTGTGAATTGCTTTTATCATAGTTAAATTCAAGTTCGGAGTCTACAATTAAACAAAAAAGGGCGTTTCCCAGTCTAAGAATTGCTTAAAGTAGATGTGGAACTGGACCAGAATCTCTACATCTGTTTCAAAGCGGTATGTGGGATATATATCAGTGTAAACCATAGTTAAAGTTTGGGAGGTATTTAACTTTGCAGTCCTTTGCTTGTATCTACGTCCCGCAGTTTGTGTGGACTCTACTAAAGGTGTCAGATAGGTAAACGAACGTGTTACGCTCCGAAAATACTGATGGCTGTGACCAAACATTGGGCGGCACATCTAGTTTGTTACTTCCACCCTGATTAACCCACCGTATGTCTTCAAGTATGAGATCAGATCTCCAATTCATATCGCGAAAAGACAACCAAATTCTACAAATAATTCCAAATAAAAAAAACTTTTATCTTGCCTAGGCGCGCGGTCCCTTGGCATGGTTTATGATTTTATAGGATCATCAATACAGCACTGTATAACGAAACGTCAAATATCATCAACTTATCTTATTGTTATGTTTAATTGATTGTGTAAACCCATGACGATACCTTGAAATAAAAATAAGATAAACATGTGTTTTTGTTAGTGTATTAAACCTGGCCCATTTTGTGTTGCAGGTAGCGAAGATCAACGTCGCATTGAGTTGTTGTTTTGTCGATGAATGGTGATGATAAGCAACAGCCTGTAAAACTTCAAAGAGTTGTATGTATATGTATTTATACATTCCGAATAAGACTTGCATAACAAGACTATTGCGAAGCAATAAAAGTCCCCTACCGGCTCCACCATTGTCAGAAATTACACCATTGTCAGAATATTTTTTTATTTGTTGCCCTAGCAACCAGAATTTTTGACGTAGGAATAAAATGAAATGACGTGCTTAATGTCCATATTGCAATCTATCCATGTTCCAAGTTTCATGAAAAAATATTGAGAACTTATAAAGTTATCGCAGGATCCAGAAAACCATCATTTTCAGCAGTATTTCTAGTCTGTTTGTTGCCATAGCAACCAGAATTTTAGGAGTAGGAACAAAATTAAATGACGTGCATAATGTTCATATTGCTATCTATCCAAGTTTCATGAAAAAAATATTAAGAACTTTTGAAGTTATCGCATTATCCAGAAAACCACCATTTTCAGCAGTCTTTATAGTCTATTTGTTGCAATAGCAACCCGAATTTTTGAAGTAGGAACAAAATTAAATGACGTGCATAATGTCCATATTGCCATCTATCCATGTTCCAAGTTTCATGAAAAATATTAAGAATGTCTAAAGTTAACGCAGGATAAAGAAAACTACCATTTTCAGCAGTATTTCTAGTTTATTTGTTGCCATAGCAACCAGAATTTTAGACGTAGGAACAAAATGAAATGACGTGCATAATGTCCATATTGCCATCTATCCATGTTTCAAGTTTCATGAAAAAATATTAAGAACTTTTAAAGTTATCACAGGATCCAGAAAAGTGTGACAGACTCACAGACTGACGGACACACAGAGCGCAGGCCATAAGTCCCCTCCGGTGAAACCGGTAGGGGACTACTAAACTTTCTTTCTGTCAGTTTTTATCCTGGAACACGAAGTGAATATGATACAATTAAGCAAAGACGCATTCATGTAAAGCCCTCTTTTATGACTTCATATCAACGTTACAAAAACTCAAACTGCCACGGTGATGTACTTGAACGATAGGCAGGGTGCAGAATCAAAGGGGTTTTTAGGGGGTTACACACGGGCTGGACAGAATGTTAACACACCGTTAAGGACTTTATTTTTGCAAATATCTCAAGTTATTGAAAAACATTTGCAAAAATCTTTAGTGCATAAAAGATAGTTTT